>NW_016172340.1:0-13213 GCF_001687245.7 Rhagoletis zephyria | reverse complement strand
AGGTCGCCATTGTTGTTCTTACAGGAGTTCGCCCCGGTCTTGAAACCTCTCTTACCTCTCTTACTATTCGCCGGTGGTTAAAATGTCAAAACTTTACCAACAAGCTGAATTATCTATCTTAGAGACTTACATAAGAACCCAAGAATTGAAAATTAGTCCGCAAATATAGAAACAGCGTATGGTCAGTATGCCAACTTTTGACAACAAGAAGGCTTTTTACAATGGCGGACTTTGGCTGGTAATGTTTTCGGTTTGAAACTAACCTTGTCGGGCTTATCTATAACATAACTATCACGGATGAGTGAGGAAGTGCTAGTTCACGTGTATGGAAAAGGTGGCATCGATCCAATTCCACTACAGCGTGCATAGGGAAATTTAAGTTGGTTGTACAACTCTCTTGCAAGTCGGCAATGAAAAAATCTAATAACTTTGTCACATGTCAGAACAGAAGCATTCAAGGGGAAACATGCCACAACATGACCAAGGACCAAGAGGCTCAAAGTTTCAAAGTTATGGACCGAGTTCTGCAGCCATCTGTGTAGTGAAGCATTGCCGTGTGATGGTGATGATGGCGCAACGAAGTGACGTGACTACTGCATTTATGAACGAAGGCCGCCTGCTGAGAGATCATGTTCTTTGTTTTTACAATATAATGGAAGAGTCTAAACCTCGGTGCGCGGCCGATGAAGCAAGGCGAACTAATTTGGGCTGAAGAAAGTCCCAAGATGACAGCAATTATCGATCGCAAAGTGAAACAAGGTCCTTGAAGTAGACAAGTTTGGAATAGTGGGACATGAGATTCGATGGTTCTTCATTTTGACCGTTTAATCATACTATTAAGTGAGCTGAAAGATGACACGCAACTTAAGTAAACCTAGTCAATAAAGGTATTAAAAACTTATAATGTACATATATGTACATAGATAGACGGAACATCCTTCATTAAAAAATTTTTTGTTATTTCAGCCATTTTACCTTCAGTTAAGATTGCATTTATGACACAAAATACATTTTTAAATGACACCGTACCTTTCGCCTTGTGTAACATAGACCAGTTTGCGACATTAAACCATCGACACCGTTGCACATCCGGCCAAATGCGTCAGAGTAGCTAGCTTGCCAAAAAAATAAAATAAGCCAAAATAAAATGAACGAAAACAGGAAAACAACAACAATTACGCCGTTTATTCAGGCGCCCAACATCGAACTGCAGCGACCCACGAGCCACCTACAAACAAGCGTTCGCGTATATCCTATGAACTATTTGTTTCTTGTTTTT
Organism: Rhagoletis zephyria; assembly: GCF_001687245.7. Lineage (NCBI taxonomy): Eukaryota > Metazoa > Arthropoda > Insecta > Diptera > Tephritidae > Rhagoletis > Rhagoletis zephyria. The sequence continues at coordinate 11,934 of NW_016172340.1, read as the reverse complement.
TTTTTTTGCTGCCCGAAAACTACGCGTCAATTCCGTAGTGTAGGGATGACAAAAATTAATGGAATCTTGCTGTTGCCAGTCATTGCCGCACAGCACCGCACTGCTCCAATTCAGCTTGGCACCAACGACATTGGCTATTTTACTTGCAAGTCTATGTGTCGACATAGCCGCGAAATTCGTTGCCTCAGCAGCCCGCCTACCGCCAGCCATTCAACCTGCCTGCCTAGCTGCCAACACAGCATTTCAAGTTGACTGAAAGGCGAGTGAGCGACTTTGGAAAAACAACACTTGACGTAGAAAAATGGCTTAAAAAGGATTCGCATCTTTGGTTGGCGCAACGAAAGTGGCTGTGGCAGCAGGAATAAAAGTGCCAAAAATTTATACATACATACATATAAACGCGTATATCCGTACATGCAAACGCATACAGACACACACAAATTATAGTGTGTGTGTGTGTGTGGGTTTAACGAAAAGCTGCAGTTTAAAGCGAAAAAAATAACAAAATGTCAATTGATGCGCCTCCACATGGTGGCAACGCCTTCTCTTGCTTCTCCCGTCCACTGCAGCTCCTTTGCTATGCTGTCGCTTTGTCTTTGTTGTATTTTCGTGTTGTCTTCCTTCGCAGTGTCCTTGCTTTGATGCGATGTCATTGTTAGGTCGGCGATTTTGCAGTTGATTGCAATTTTCGTGCACACAATTTTCCCTCCATCGCGTTGCCGCCTCCACCCGAGCCACAATGGTGCCGAATTTTCTTTCTTCTTCCGCGCCTGTGACCAGCTCGTTAAGTACTAGCCTCAGTTGTTGTTGGTGTTTAATTTGCAGGCGGTAGCGTTGTAGCATTTTATCCTTGTACGTGATGCGTCGAGTTGCTATAGAGAAAACAGGCTGTCAAGCTCGAGCCGCCGCAGCGCTCTTGTTAATGTTCAATGGGCCGCTCCACTCTAGACGCAACGGCCACACAGAAATTTTAATGCTGTTGCTGCGGCTTTTTATCAAGCCTTTCTTCGCTCAACTTGGCGAGAGATAAGAATATTTTTGTTGTTTCTTTTAAAGAGATTTTTTTTTCGTTTTTCTAGTAAATAGACGTAAAATTTGATGTTATTGCAAACATTTTTTTTTGGTGGATGTGTGACCAACGTTGTTTGTTGTATTGCAAGTACGGATGGAGGTGTAATAAGAGCTGACACTGCATTTTATGTTAAATTTACTTTCTTATCTTTAAGTCGCTATTACTTGACACTAAATAGGATGGCATATTGGACAGGAAGTAAACTCTACAAAACGTTGTTTTTGAAACCACTTTGCATAAAATATTATCACATTTAACTCGGTCAATACCACGATTGAGAAAGTCTTTAATTTTTATGTATAGGGTGTCGATACCTGGAATAAAAGGTTGGCTTATATGTAACTAAATAGATAACACTACATAAATAGATATGTAGCTAAATAAATACTCCTAATCCAGGTACCTTTTGAAGTATTGTTCTTCCCTACTCATCTATATCTCTACACTACAATTGTCTTTGCTGCCTTTCCGCAGAACTGTGGTCATCTAATAAGGGCCCTTCTTCCTGTTTTCACTGCACCGGGTATAACTGTAGGCATTTTGCAAAAATATTTTTAAAGAGGCTTGCCACCTGTTTGAAAAATTACATTCCATTAACTAAAAGAAATATGTACATATCACATATCATATATAAAAAAGGTTGCCACCTGTTTGAAAAATTAAATTTGATTAAATTATATACACATGTAAGTAAGAACAAGAAAGAGTTGCCACCTGTTAAACATTTTTATTTCATGTAAGTTAAATGAATTGCGAAAATCGAAAAGATTTTTAAAAGGCTTCGTTTCTAAACTACATGCAGCAGGGTTGCCATGTGTCTACAAAATTAAATCAAATTTGAATCAAGAGCATTAGGTAATTGAAGTATGTATCACAAAATGGGCGTCAAACAATTTTTTTGAAAAAATCAAACTCATATAATTTTATAAATTAAATGACTTTTGTTACTACACGGTTAACAATTTCGGTTTTAATTTTAAACTTTTTGGACTACATACATATATGACCAAACTACATAAATTCAGTTTGAAATACAAACCTTCCAAGTTTAAAAAAAAGAAAGCACTTATGTTGGGTTTAGAATTTAAACAGTTCGGTTTAAATTTTAAACGCAAACATTTTCATAATTAAGAATAAAAAAAAAATCTTAAATTTCACGCTCCGTCTGATGGGGACTGAAACCGGACAGCCTTGATAGCAACCAATTGTATCAAGCATCTTTGCACACTGAGCTACAGCCACGCATGTAAATGTGCTTTCATATGTTGAGTTTGAATCAACACCATATTTCACTGTGTGCAAACATTTTCTATTTCGATTTAGATTTTAAACCAAATTTTCTATATATGAAACCTAGAAACTAGAATTAAAACATTTTGGTTTGATTTTTAAACCACGAACTTTNGTAGACTATAAAAGATTAAAAAAGGCAGTAGTCCCAGCGCGGTTTAAAAATTAAACCCAAATTTTTGACCGTGTATATTTAATACTTGCGCCCGGTATTTTATGTTCGGCTCCGCCTGAACTTAGGCTTTCTTAATTGTTAAAATTTAATTTTTAGATTGCACTGTTTCAAAGAGAACATTTTTTTATCTCAGTTAATTTTTTATTTTTTTCTTTTTTAATTTTTTTTACACAACTTTCATAAAGTTTTTAGATTAATTAATTAAGTTTTTAGAAAATAATATTTTCTTTTCATTTAATACAATTTTTAGGGACTTATTTATTTATTTTTTTTATTGTTAGATTTTATCGTTTTAAAACGACAACATATCTTTTTTTAATTTCATTTGAGTTTAAGAAACTTGCTTTTTTAATGTTTTCCTTTTTTAATTAAATTTGTTTCTTTTTAAATAAATTTTTTGTTTTTTTTTTAATAAATTTGTATTTTTCTTTAAGTTTTTATATTTTGTTGTTTAATATCATTTAAATTTTAGAAACTAATTTTGTTTTCGTTTTACATTTTACAATTAGTTTATAAATTTTCATTTTAAATTTCATTTGATTTAAGGCCTTTTTTGAATTGAAGTTTCTTTGAGTTTGAGATTTTTAACAACATTTTATTTCTTTTTTAATTTAGTTTCACTTAAATTGTTAGTTTTTATGTTTTTAAAAACATTTTTCATTTCATTTAAATTTTAGAAAATTTATTGCTAAAAGACGTCAGAAAAATCACTAAAGCCTCCTCGCTTCCGGAAACGACATTGGGCTTTCGAACGACTATGGTGAGTTGAAAGATAGTTACCAGAACTGCCCTGTTAGTTTAAGCTATGTACATATGTATGTATTTATATTTAGTACGGAGATCTATCGCATTGAACTCAAAATTAAATTGACCTTACTGAAAAAGGAAACTTTCACTTAATTATTTATTCATGAAAAAAGTTAAGGTAGGATTGTCAAGGTATGGGGCATGCATACATACGTACATGCAGGCGAACAAATAATTTTCAGCTATTTTGAGATACAAAATTGTATGAGAACCTAAAAATCACATTTTAAAAACTGTAACAAAGCAGAGCTTGAAAATATGGCGACATCTTCATAGGAATTCGATGTGAGAAAAATGTTGATCCACAAAACGTGCATGTGTGTGTATGCACGAGTACATTTGTATGTATGCGTTAGTGTGTGCATGCGTTACGGAACTTAAGTGCATTTCAATGTTACAGCAACAACAAGAAAAATAATGATAATAATAATAATAAACCAACGAGCAGCACTGTGTCTCTGCCCTTAAACTCATTACCAAGTCAGCTGTGCGTGTGGCAAAGCCAAGTGGCAGAATCTGCAGTAACGAAGAAAAGGAAGGAAAATGGATGGGTCGGTGGTTTGGGGTGAAGGAGGTGGCAGTGGTGGAGGAGTGTAAAAATTGAACAGCAGCTATGCTGCACAGTAAGAACAATGCTGAATGGCGACTTTGCAACTGTGAAACTTTGCGACACTTTTATTATTAACGCTATTATTTTATTACGATGCACACACGTGACACGCCGCATATATGTACAATTTTATCTACTGTGCTGTCAGTGTCCAGTTTTTGTGTCAATTTCGCAGCGAAAAGTAGCGCAAACAATGGCGCATTTATACGATTTTAAATATGTACATACACACTAATGTACATTAGTTAGGAGTTATATACCCTGTGTGTGAACGTTTGTGCTGCTCATCCACAACTCGGAAAATTTTACTTATTTATGGAAGAAAAGGTCAAACGGAAGCTGCGAGTATTTATGTCCAGATGTGTTTATTTCTGCTGGCCTTCGATGCTGTGTGGCAAGTTTCCATGTGGCAGGTTTGGAGGAAAACAAAGAAGTTAATAACAACTAAGCAAACTATTGGAAATTAAATCAAGTCAATTCCAGATTTAAGTAAGAGGTGGATTGCAGGCATCCCACTCTTTATTGTTTAAATTTATGCGAATAAATGCCTTAGATGCCTACATAAGTGCGATATTTCTAAGCGCCGCGATTTTTCTTTTCTAATTGTTGTTGTTGCATTGCTGCCAGTTATTATTTGTTGCTGAACTTTCAGCAATTTATATACATACATACATATGTGGCATGCAACAATTGTGGCATTTGAAAAGTCAACTCTTCGCTTATACACCCGACGAACTTATGTGCTATGTGGCATAAATAAGTGGCAGCAAACAAAAGATGTGGTATTTGGCGCGGGAAGTTTATGCAGCCGCTTTTGTGGTAGGCACTACTGCTCGACAGATGCCGACGGACGCGTGGCGGAAGTTGCCATTTAAATTGTGATGATTTTATTTCTGGTTTTGCATTTGTTAAGCGCGTACTTGTTTGGTTGTATACGTACTTATGTTGGAGTATATTCGTTTATTTATGTAAAATAAGTATGTAATTTTACTATTCCTTGGAACAGCTAAAACTTGTAACAACCTTACTTATATGTACATATGTTAGGTATGCTTCGCTGCTCCGGCAAAGTGTTTTCACATTGTTACTCCCTTTCCTCTCAGTTAAATTATTTGAAGGTATTTATGTACAAAGTAGGCAGTTTTTCTCAAATTATAAACAAATTTGATTTAGCTTTGTATTGAAGACAAATAGTTGGTCTTTGAATATTTTTTGCTCACATTATCAAAAATAAATATGGAAGTAGTAGTACTTAGTAGTAGTAGTGAGCGATATGTACATAGATTATAAGTTGAATTTCCAGGCCTCAATATTTTGCCTCCCTTCTAAATAAATATCTTTAAAACAATATTAACTAACAACCAAATTTATGAAAAATAAAGACAACTTCAGATGATTTATAAATCAAAAATGTGTATGACAAGCACAATTTAATATAGTTCTTTAAATCTAATTTACTTTTATGAACAAAAGTTTTGAACGTTTAGAGGAAATAAAAGCCACAAAACAACTTTGAAGGCGTAGTGAATCGCGCCGCACAGTGTGCTTTTTGAGTACTCCATGCGAATTAATCGAAGCAACATTTTAATATAAAAAAATTTGTTTTGAAAGCTAATGTTATTCCCTTTCATAGAAAAATATTGACATTGAGCCAAAATTACTCCTTGACCTTAAAAAAATTGGTCAAAAATAGTATTCTTCGAAAAAAACATGCAAAATCCAACTCATTTGTCCAAAAAAAAAAAATATGTTTTATTACACTAATATTTTTTATTTTGAGACAAGAAACACGATTGCTCTGTTGGAAAAAAAAAATGCAACATCTCTATTTAAATAATACATTTTTATTTGCATGCAGCTGGGCATCCTTCTCACAATTTTATAAATATCGCTCGGATAACACCTACGGGTATTTGATACATACATATGTATGTTGTAAATTTTTTCTTCATTAAAAATTTATAATTTTTCGGTTTTTCGATAGGCGCTAACCTATAATATATTTTTATATATATATATAATATTTATATATATATAATATTTTTCAATTGTTTATACTGTTTCATTTAATTTCAATATTTCTAATTTCTGCTATTTAGATATTTGACAACTCAATTGAAAATATTTCTAAATCAAAGACTTTTCAAATATCTTTCCTTTGACATCCATATTGTACTATATATTGTACTAAAATTTAATTGTGTCACCGCAAATGTTTATTTTAGTATGTGTGTATGTATTTATTTTAACACGGCAGCTTAGAACGTTGGTTAAACACATGCCTGCAAAAAGTGGGACTAGGTTAAATACTAGTACAGGACTTCGCCAGGACCAGTTCTGGTCCACCACTGCATAACATATGTAGGACCACCTAGACAACAACTCCTTTTGGGCCATGGACTGAATTTCATAATATTTTGTATAAACCGAATATTTGTAGTTGTATTTAACCGGAGCTTCTACTTCCGATTTGTGTTAACCGAACATTGAACAACCGGCGCTAAGTGTTTCTCTCCAGCTGGAAGTGTTGTAAGTGCTAATACTCCTCCTAACCAGAGATGTTACAAATATTTGTAAGATAATATTTAATTACAAAATATAATTACGTGCCGTAAAACGTATTTGTAATGCAAAATTTTCAAAAAGTATTTAAGGACAAAATACAATTACGTAAGATTTTAATTACAATTACACTTATTTTAAGAGGTGAACAGACCTGATCTTATTTTTGTAAAGACATGTAAACGCACTCGGATACATACATTCTTACATGCATCATCACTAAGGCATTTATTTCTACACCGAAAAAAAAACAAGAATTTCGTTCCGTATACGCCTAGTGGCACATGTGGGAAGAACATACATATGTATGTATGTATAATCAACAGGGCCGAAGAAAATAAGCAAAAAAAATCCATTTCAAGCGCTTAGATTAGCACTAAAACATTGGTAAATATGCTTGCAAATATGCTCGCAAAACAACAAAATTTAAGTACAGTTTAATGTTTTGTTTTTTATTCAGTTTATTTCAAGGTCTGAAAAATTACAATGGACAATAAAGTGCTACTTGATATTCTCAAATAATAGAGATCTGTGCTGGTCATTTTGCCCTTTTTAAATATGCGTTATTCTCCATTTGAGATAAATTATTTTCAGAGACATAACTATTTATTTTAAGAGAAAATAATAAAAATCAATCAATAATTATTATATTATGATACAAATTTTTCGAGTCATCCATAGTAATTATTCAAGGACTTACAAAAGTTCTATCATAATAATTATCAGAGAGATAAATATGTTTAACCCTTTCACTACCATGGGGATAATACATCCCAGAGCAAATTCAAAAAATCGACAAAAATCCAATATTCACTTAATTTAAAGAAGAATTCGTCCCATTGGTACTTTAAAGTGTTCTCTTTCTGTCGTCAGCTGATTTGGGTGTGTTTATTATGGGCGCTGTGTTTAATTGCCATTAGTATGCAACTTATTTTGTGAAGAGTGCACGTGTTTTTATAAAATTCATATATTTCGTGGGGAAAACAAGTGAATACCATAAGTTAAAGTTATTTAAAATACTTATAATAACGTTATAAATAACATAAGCGATTTCAGTGCGTCCGGATCGGAGTATGTGCCAGATTTCGATGAAGAAACTGATGGTCTTTCGAGCAATTCCAGGCAAGATTCAGACAAAAGTTCAGATATGGAATGTGAAAACGATGCACAGAATGTGGCTAATAACACGTCATGTAACCTTGTAGTATGGGGAGAACCTTCGGATTTATTTCGTCCTCGATTTTCTATTAGTGAAGAGCTTGATCCCGTCATATTGGCTCCAATTTCAAGAAGATCCACTGAGCCTGAAATGTTTAAGTATGTATTTCCAGAATCCTTATTTATATTTATTGCGCAATGCACAAATGAGAGATTAGACATATTGAATAGAAACAAAAAACGTAGTACGGCACCGACTGATGCAAACGAAATCAAAATATTGCTTGGAATTTCACTTATAATGGGCTATAATAAATTGCCTGAGATTTCTGGTTACTGGTCTCAAAATGAATCCATGGGCAACAATTTTATAAAAACAGCAATGTCGCGAAATCGCTACCAAACTCTTATGTCAAAAATATATTTTAATTTTCTTGAGAAACCAGATTCGGCATCCAAATTTTATTACATAGAGGAAGTTGTCAATTGTTTGAAACATGCATTTACAAAATCACGCACGGATAGCTCACGTCAGAGCATTGACGAATCAATGGCTAAATTTAAGGGCAGATCCTCTCTAAAGCAGTATTTACCATTGAAGCCGATTAAACGTGGCATCAAAATTTGGCAAAGATGTGACTCCAGAACCGGATATACGTATGACTTTAATATATATGCTGGCAAGGACAGCAGCCCAGCCCCATCAGGAACTTTAGGAGAGAGGGTCGTTACTAAATTGTGTGAGACTGTGCGTAATCCCAATACGGTTTTGATATTTGATCGCTTGTTTACCTCATTTAATTTGATGAAAACTTTACCTTTTGCTTGTGTCGGAACTTGTGTTCAAAATAGAAAGAATTTACCTGTCTTGAACGAACCGCTGGAGAGAGGAGACTCTGTTTTTCGGATAAGTGATCAAGGTATAATGGTAGCAAAATGGCACGACTCCCGCGAAGTAATTATTATGAGCAATTGTCACAGCCCTACATCGTCTACAGTTTTGCGAACTCAAAAAGATGGTTCTAGGATTTCTATTGACTGTCCGGAAGCCTTGGTCTTCTATAATCAGAACATGGGGGGAGTTGACATATCCGATCAAAAAGTTAAAACTTATGATGTTAATAGAAAATCGACGAAATGGTGGCGCAAAGTATTTTTCAAGCTTTTAATGACATCAGTGGTAAATGCTCATATTATTTTCCAGGAAAACGTACATAGAAAATCGCAGCTAAAAGACTTCGTTGTACCACTCGCAGAACAACTTATTTCGCAAGGCAGAGCTAAGACCAAGGTAAAAAGAATGTCTACAACAAAAGGCCTGAGATCAAAAAGAGCTAAAAAGATGTTAAATGTTGGAGATCATATGCCGGTGAAAGAAAACCAGCGGAGACGCTGTGTATTATGCAGCTCTATGAATAAAGAAAAACGCACGCAGTATGTATGCTCACTGTGCAAAGAACCACTTTGTTTTGAATGTTTTGGTAATTTCCATAAGTAAAATAACTAAAAAATATGTCTAAAAATGTACCAAAAGAAGAAATAAATTAAATTTAAGAGGATACTCTTGTTTGATGGTTTTGAAAAACTACTACCAATGGGATATTTAGTCCCAATTTTTGTTTCGTTTATATACCAATGGGACATATAATCCCAGGACATGACATCCTTCAGAAGGACATTAGATTTTTTTTTAATTTTTTTTGGTTTATAGGATTTCATATCTATCCAAAAAGATAAGCAATATTTTTCTAAGAACTCTGCTTATAGTACGGTAGTGAAAGGGTTAAGTCTTTAAAGACTTTTATTTTAAGACGGCAACATAATTATTATCAAAAGACTTTTATAATTCTTACGATAATTTGGATGACTTTTTTAAAACTCCACCATGAAATAATTATTATTCCGAGCCTCTGATTATTTTTATTCTTTTCAATAACACCGATGCCTTTCTGTAGAGACAAAACATTGCTTTAAAAATATTGTATACAAGCAGAAATGCAACTGAAGTTACGGTTGAATAAAACCAAATCGGTTTTTATGTTAATATTTGTAAACATTTCTTTAGTTAGACGAATAAAAAAAGTCCAAAGAAATGTTCAAGAAAAATTTATTGAGCTAAATTTTCGTAAGCAGCACGAAGTTCTGAAGAATTTTGCTACACTTTTTGCTATGGTTTACTAAAGTTTTCTTGTGGAGACTAAAAGGCACCTTAGTTTTCAGAACAAATATGTGGAGCCCTAACCGCCGAAATAACGTAAGCGGCATTTTTTCAACATTTTCTTTTTGATGCAGAAATGTATCTAGATGCTCTAGGAAAATTTCTGCTTCAAAAACAAAATGTTTAAAAAATTGTCGCTTACGTTATTTTGGCGGTTGGGCTCGATATGCTCGTTCCAATATTTCGTAAGGAGAATTTGAGCCAACAGGCTGTAAAATATCAGATGTCAAAACTCCTTGGCCACTACAATTCACACACACGAAGTAATAGCAATTTATTTCTTGACCGTTTTCTCAAAAGGTACTTAGCTTTGAAATAAGCAAAATACGCATGATCGTTAACATTAAGCTTGGAAACCCTGAATAAGCAAAATAAGCAATTCCAAGCAAAAACTTAAACTTTTCGGGCCTGATAATAAAATAACCGAGATACTTCCTGACTGCCGTAGCTTGCTAAAATCTTCTGCCCCCCCTTCTCCTACGGAAATTTTTACCCGCCCAGGCATGGGATCGGTAGAACGGGGCGGTTTCGCCCCATTTCCATATGGGTGGTGCCTTAATCCCAGATTAGCAAGCTTTGGGTTTCGACTCTTATCTACCGCGCTGAAGATTTCTTTGCCGAACCTACACCATCAAATAAACGGCAATGGGAATCGGAACCCACTCTTACGCCAGGCAAGGTTTTAACGGGCCGCTGGAAGCTGAAGAATGAACTTACAAGCCATTTCTGCATACTGAGGTGGTACAATAAAACAACCACCAGCTCAGGGATCGACAAATCCAAATCCCTTTTTCGACATCTCAGCCAGAGTCGAAGTCAGGGTCAGGTTGAGATAACACGGAGAAATTGATAGAAATTTATTTTGCCCAGAGCGCTCCATCAAGTTCAAAGGCTTCTTATCCATTTGCGGCATTTTTCACATAGCACTAGCTATCATTAAGGAAACAGTTCATTCATTAGCTGTTCGATTGCTGATGTCGATAAGAAAACCAAAATCGGGGAAAAAGAAGCGCATACGCAAACGTCAGGTCTATGCAGCTTTGGACCGGAGACGGCCTACCAAGCTTTTTAGGTTACCAAAGCCATGAACGACCATCTGAAAATTATTGCGAGCTTAATTTTTGATTTATTGGTCATGATTGGAATCCGTTATTGGACAGATTGATAAAAGATTAGTTATAGTGTAGTACTGGTTGTGAAATAGGTTTATAAGTACATTCTAGAAAAATTGTGAATTTTTTTTCAAATTGCGCTTTGTCCTTCATCTGGTTTAGCAAATGTACCTCGCCTGATACCCTATCGATTCGTTTTCTGACAGCGAACGACCTCTAAGTCGAGGTTTTCCATAGCAGAACATCCCTCTGCTGTGACATATCAGCAAAAGGTTTTACAAGCCGAGCATTTTCCGCTTTGATTTGCCGTAAGCTCTTCTTTACTTCAATTTACTTAAGAATGCTATTTAAATTTAATGCCTAGCATTAATGTATGGCAAAGCCAATCAATTTAAGGCTATCTCTATAATGTCAATTAAGCGTAATTGAGCGACCAATTGAAATTGTCTATTAAACTGTTTACTAATAAAAGTTTTACGAACCCAAATTAGGCAGCTCGGCGTCCATGGCCAAGCAAGGGTTGTAAGTACAATTTCTGAAGCTAAAAACAACAAAATAAGAACAAAAACACAAATTGCTGCAATTTATTCGTATTCGTTATTTATTTCGTTGGTGAGTTATTTATTTCTTCCACACTAATTGAAAACAAATTTACGATTAATCGCATTTCGAATGCAATCCATACATAGTGCTCTCACCCATCCAGTCCTAAGGCATACCCTGGCACCGTTGCGAAATTGAGTTGCACTACTCCTGCTCTTTGACAAGTTGTTGTTGTTTGGATTTAAGTTTCGATTTGTTCAATTGCTCCACCCATGTCTGTGCCGGAAATGTTTTCGTACAATAGTTTTGTAGTTTCGTAAGGCTTACGCGGCAGTTGGCGGCAAAAATAACAAATCGGAGTAGAAGCTGAAGCAGGAGCAGGAGCAG
>NW_016172339.1:8816-13214 GCF_001687245.7 Rhagoletis zephyria | reverse complement strand
CAGGTTTAATGTATAGTGCTTATCATAACTAAACGGCACTCACACATTGCCAAGTTTTGACAATTTGTTTTATTATTTGGAAATTTCTTTACAAAAACATACATACATGCCGCGACAATCGGTAGCACACTGAAAAGTTTGACCAGTTGTGACTACTTAAATTTTGGTATTTTTAAGGTTCATTATTTTTGTATAAAAGTATAGCTTTCTATCCAACAAATACCATACAAATCCAGATTTCAGGCTTTGTATAAAAATTAACAAAATTCCTCAAGCTTTTATCCCAATTCCAAACATTTTAATTTTAATTTATAGAATAATTTTTGGTATGCAGTTTTATAGCTTATTAAATTCTAATACATCAAAGTGCAAGTTTTAAGTTTGTAAAAAATCGCGTTGAATTTTGATATTTTTTTTTGCTGATGGTATCACGCATTTTCTTCCATCCAAAGTAATTTGTTATATGGAAAAGAGTGCATAACAAAATTCGTTGAAATACAAGTTTCAATATTTCGGCAATACTAGAAAATGAAATCAACACACTTTCTTAAAAATTTCGAACTTTTTAATTATATCCCTTACACAGGTTTTGTACCCCATTCAATTTTAGTATAATCAAGTGCCAGTTTGAAGTAGCTGGGACTTAGTGTTGATTTTAGCCAATTTTTATTGTTGAATGGGCTGCTTATTTTCTCCAGACTTATAAAAAATCATCGAACTATCGCACACCAAGATCTAAACTGAGCTAACTCAAAGTTCAGATCGCGAAATATAACTGCTTATGGATCGTACAGATACAATGCAATTAATACAAAAATAGGTACAACAATAGGTTTTTAGTAAGTGTATGTATACAATCATGAAAAAAAAATATTTGCATTCATTGGAGGTAAGCACTATGCATCGATTTATGCAAAAAAGAGTTCCTAGTTTTTTTTGTTGACCGCACTTTAAAACTAGGCGTGCTATATGTACTTCGAATGGCAGAAAATTACTGACAAACAACAACAAAAAATTGCCAAAAATCAATGGTAAGCTAATTCAAACTTGCAATTCATCACAACAAAATTAAAACAGCTACAAAATACGCCATATCTTTTTAACTTTATAACGACCAAAGGGATACTGGTCACCATTTGCATATCGTTACCTTAGTATAGAGAGGCACTTACTCATTTTCTTTCGAAACTCAGTTTTGTACAAAAGTTGGCAAACTGTTCAGTAAGGACCTAATACAATTTAAAAACAGCTACTAGATTGTTTCAGTGTGTATTAAAAATGAAGGGAATGTACAAATTGATTAGCGGGACTCCGGATTTCGAGATTAATTTTTTTTTTTTTTTTTGGAAAATATAAATAACTTCCTTCACCTTCCTGAAGTATAAGAAAATTTAATTATATAGTACACATAGCTATTTAACAACCTCGTCGCAATTAAAGAATTAAGAGATCAAAATAATTTTTAATTATCTTGAAAAGCCGTTAATAAAGGAAACTTTTTTTATGATTTTCGCTAATTACATATTCTATTTATCTCTTTCCTTCCTACCGTATATGCTTTTATAAACAAGGTTGTGTTGAACGAAAATTAAATCTTTTAAAAAGTCGACATTTGCTTTTGTATATTATTGAAAAAATTAAGAAAAACAGAAATCAAGTATATGTGTAGGGAAAAGTTCTGAAAGGAAATCTAAAACACCTATAAAATAAAGTAATCAGTTCATTAACGTACAACTTTAGTGAAGCAAAATGTAGAGAAAAAGAAGTGAAAATATTGAAGCAAGAAATTGCATTACATAGAGATTAACATAAAAAAAAACAACCTTAGTTATCTTTTGGTTCAAACGAAGAAGAAACGGAGGAAAGAAAAAATTTTACAAGAGTAGATGTACTAATAAAAACAGAAAAAAAAGTAAAAGCAAATTAGCAAACTAGTTAAATGACTGAGTGGCGTGGGAAAAAATGAATGCAGAATNTACTAATAAAAACAGAAAAAAAAGTAAAAGCAAATTAGCAAACTAGTTAAATGACTGAGTGGCGTGGGAAAAAATGAATGCAGAATTAAAAAAGTAAAATGTTCATAATCAGTATAGCATAATAGTATAGTAGTAGCATTTAGTACTATGCATGATGCATAAATAGAAGCAGCAAGGAAAAAATAAAATTCTACTTGAATTAAAACAGAATCTCACTAAATACTTGCAGACTTATAAGAGTGAGGTAGTTCAAGAATTTTTTGAATAACTACTTGTTTCTCCACATTATAGGGATTTTCAAGGTCTTGGTTCATCAATTTTTGCGACACTTTTGTATAACGAAAGAGATAAAACATTACGCAAGGATGAGATAAAATGGCAGAGAAAATCGAGAATGTAGAATTGCACAAAGCTGAGCGCATACACATGTGGATTTGCNAAAATAAAATTCTACTTGAATTAAAACAGAATCTCACTAAATACTTGCAGCCTTATAAGGGTGAGGTAGTTCAAGAATTTTTTGAATAACTACTTGTTTCTCCACATTATAGGGATTTTTCAAGGTCTTGGTTCATCAATTTTTGCGACACTTTTGTATAAGGAAAGAGATAAAACATTACGCAAGGATGGGATAAAATGGCAGAGAAAATCGTGAATGTAGAATTGCACAAAGCTGAGCGCATACATATCGTGGATTTGTAAAACCAGGTAGTAACTGACATTTAAGCCAAAAATAAGGTTTGCTCACCGGAAGCTTGTCGCATCAATCCGATTTCATTCATATCAAAATATCGATATTAAGATACATAAGGTAGATATAAAATAGGTAACCGTTTTGGGATAAGACATTTTTCACTCTCTTCTATAAAATTTGGGCAACCTTTCATACGCAGTTTTGCGCTTTAAACNTTTAAGCCAAAAATAAGGTTTGCTCACCGGAAGCTTGTCGCATCAATCCGATTTCATTCATATCAAAATATCGATATTAAGATACATAAGGTAGATATAAAATAGAAAACCGTTTTGGGATAAGACATTTTTCACTCTCTTCTATAAAATTTGGGCAACCTCTCATACGCAGTTTTGCGCTTTAAATCTCGATATGTGCACATTTTTTTTAGCATAGATGTCTGGAGTTTTGCAGACCGTACCGAGATAAGGCCGTATCAGAAAACAAAAGATCGTGCTACATTCGTGCGTCTAAAGTAATTTTAAAAGGCAATTTCGACAAAAAATAAAAAATTTTTGTAGAGCGTAGGGGTCACTTTTTTGTTTTTTTGTCATGCTTTAAACATTTACTGTCGGATTCGAAATATCCTATCTTGATGTTCTTGTTTCGAGAAGAAGAATTGTTTCTTTCGAAAGTTCGTTCACCCACCAGATCTCGGTTCATATCACCTTAACGTATCAGCCTAGTATCAGTAAATTAATTTTTTTTGTCGAATGTACGTGTCACCAAGGCATATTGAACAGGTATTTTTTCAAATTAATTGGTTTCTAAAATATCAAATATTTTTTATTTCTTCTCAAAAAAGCCCTAAATTGTTAAAACCAAGCGATTGAAAAGCAGCATTTGGAACGTTAACCTAACTCAGCGGCACAAACACTGATGACACTGAAATTTACTAAGAAAGAAATTCGCAACAATTTTTTTTAGATTCGAATTTTGATTAGTTATTTTTTTTTGTATTTCACATTGCACACGTTACTTTACAAGAAAAAATTAGAACAGTTTTTGACACTTTAGGTATCAGAAGCGACAACAAAATACAGGTAAAAGAAGTTTTTGCTCTACCTTGGGTGTCACCAAAAAAATATAAAAGGCTTAGGATCGGCCAAAAAAAATATTTTCCTTAAATACCTTGTAAAAATACCTGTGGTGGTACGGTTTAATGAACATACTTATGTAGGTACGCGTACGCACATGCTCATCAGTACATCAATGAAACGTGCTTTTTTCTTTATGATATTCCTATTTCATTTATGCGCTTCAAGGCGCATTAAACAGGTAACTAGCAGCAGCAGAGCAGCGAGTTGGATTTTTATCGTATAAAACTTCGTTCACTTTTTTGACAAATTAAAAAATCAAAAATAAAATTCAGTCAGCTATTGGCTCGCACCAAGGTACATTGAACAGGTAGTATCAGTAGAGCAGCTGATTTGATTTATTTTCAAATTATTTGGTCTCGAAAATGTCAAATATTTTTAATTTTTTCTCACAAAAATTCTGAATTATTAAAATCCATTTGCATGTGAAACCTTTTTCCATACAAAACAAGCGATTGAATAGCTGCTTTTGGAACGTTCGCCCAACTCGGCAGCACAACCGCTGATTACTGGGCCTTGCAAAGGATGGATCAATGCTTCGAGAAGCAAACAAATTTACTAGGAAAGAAAGTTGCATCAATTTTTATTTTTTCCA
>NW_016172339.1:0-3595 GCF_001687245.7 Rhagoletis zephyria | reverse complement strand
CATACATGTGTACATAGCTTAAAGCTTACGCCGGTGTAAGGTGTATTTGCTTTTATTGCTTGTACTAACTCTCCATCTTCGTTAACGAAATGCGATTACTTACCAGGAGTATAGCAGGGTGCGTATACGCCCCGGTGGCAATTAACTTGGTGGAGGATGAGGGGCAACCGCGTAACAGACTATGATTTAAGCTTCATAATTTTATTACAAGATAGAATAAAAGGGGAAAACACAAGTGAAAATTTTATTTATTAATATATATAAAATAAGTTAAATCAATAAAACTAATCAAGGATGGGTACATAAAAAAGGAAATAAATATGGCTAACAAGGTTAAAAATCCAGTTTTTGCAAAAATTTAAATTTTAGAGCGGATTCTGGTTTCGGAAGACTTTGTTTAAGGTCACAAAACCCTAGAACTGGTATCCGTTTAACCAAATTGGGACAGGATCAAGGTCAGTTCAAGGTCAAACTTAAAAATTCATGGCTAACCCATTAAATAACGGTACTTATATGTTTAAATGGTCGCTCAATTGAAATCTCGAAAAATTAAATTTTTCCAAAAATCTAAATTTTATATTAATTTTATATAAGGAGACAAAACCCTAGAAATACGCGCGACACTTTGAGCATTAGATTTTATGGTGGATTTCGGCAGATTACACAGAACCATAAATCCCTCCAACCCTGCAACACCAGGGTACCTTATATTTTTGACGTCTCTGAATCCAAATATGATACAGGGAGTAATTTTTTCATGTGCCAAAAATTTTTTTTAACAAATGATGTAAACATATCGCACACGATCTTCCAAAGTGACACAACTCAAAATTACACGTTCGTCAGAAAATGCGAAAAACTATTTCTTAGCACACGGTAATCATATGGGCAAGGGGGCTTTAGCTTAGGTTTTTTCAACAAATTGTAACAAAAATTTACGACAGATTTTGCTGAAATGTACTAAACGCCTTTGTGTAGATCTTTAGTGCATAATTTCAAAAATGCGTAAAATTTTGAGTTGTGTCACTTTTGAAGATCGTGTGCGATATGAAATGCTTTTCATTATAGGTAGCTTTTTTAAAATCGAATGCAAAACATTCATACTAAATAAATTGACTGAAAATAAATTTACGTTTTGCCTAAATGTCTCGTTTTACTTTACTTGTTGAAATTTGTGTCGCACTACAGTGCGAAGGGTTTTGTAGATTGGGGTTGGGATCTATTAGTCCGAGACAAGGAAAGCGAAACGAGCTTCATCGAGACTCTTCTGTGAAAGCGTGAAGGGTAATCAGGAGTTTTCTTGATTTATACGAGTTCTGTCTATGAATCCTGGTACCCTGAGGTACATCATGGACAAGAACGGAAATTGGATGCTGAGCAGTGAGTCCCTCCGGACGGCAAAGTGGGCTAGCGCTACAATCCGGGGATGTGTGAGTATAGGTGTCCCACAAGCACTGCTAACAAGGGAAAAGTTTCTGGAAACACTGTTTGAACACATGCAGGGTTACCTGAACCTAATTGAAAACGTAGCCTATAGCTGCGGTCTGGGTGCGAACCCTAGCAAAACGGAGCTAGTTATTGTTACTATGAAATATAAGGTTCAGACTTGCCGTCTTCTCTCAATGGGCGGTCTTCCACCAAGGCTTTCTGACAGGGTGAAGTACTTGGGATTGATCGTTGATAGCAAGCTTTCTTGGAAACAAAACGTGGAGTAAAGAGTCAAGAAGGCAACAGTAGCCTTATATTGGTGTAGGAGGGGCTATTGGCAAGCGCTGGGGTCTCTCAGCAAAGGAAGTTCATTGGCTGCATGAAACTTAAATCAGACCAATTTTATTTTGAGGGGTACTCGTCTGGCTGAAAGCCCTGGACAAGGCCTTCATCATCGTGCAGCTGGACTTCAGACTTCAAACTTAATTGGGGCACTTCGAACCATATATATAGCAGGCAGAGCTACCGCTGCACATGCCGCAGTAAGGTTAAGGAGGTGGGCTTTAATTTCTATGGCATGCGGACTATGGGCACGCTGCTATTCTAAAAAGTTTCGAAGGAGGACTGGGAGGAGTGCAGTATTTGGAATCGGAGTCCTGTTCACATATTTGTGGATGGATCAAAGCTCAGTCGGCTAACGGATCTCTGTAGCGTTTTCCGCAATGCTTATGGCTCTCTCATGGTTCGATCGAGAACTGTGAGGGATTGCATGAGCTCCCTATCGACCGCATCGTATTATTAACTACTAAGTTTATTTGGGTTCCAGCTCAAAGAAAAATCGCTGGGAACTGCATGGCCGATGAGCTGGAAAAATAGGGAACGCTTGAGGAACTGCTCCCGAGCATATGGGTGCCCCCTGACCTCGTGTGATTTAATGCTGGACAGATGGGTATTTAGTCAGCACAGTTGGCGCTGGGCGAAGACCTTAGAATGCAAAGTGGCAAAATATTTCCTGGACCTGGGGCGGTCAAGGGAGCCCTTGGGACTAAGCAAGTAACACCTCTCGCTAGTGATCGAAGTTTATACTCATCATGTCCTTAACGGTAAGTATGTGGTAAGACTTAATATCATCGATGACGCCTATTGCATCAGCTGCATGATGTGGAATCATCTAAAAACCTGCTGCTCTGGTGCCCTGCTTTTGCGAACCTTTGGTTTAAGCACCTTGGGTCGTACTTCCTCCACACTTCCGATGAACTTTCGGGAATAGATATCAGTCGTTTGATATATTAAATATAAGAAGCCGTAGGTGCCAACGCTCTGTTCCTTCTCCCTCTCTCAACCCCTTCGCCATCATCTTCATTCCTGCTTTCTTGTATCTCTTTTCC
Organism: Rhagoletis zephyria; assembly: GCF_001687245.7. Classification (NCBI taxonomy): domain Eukaryota; kingdom Metazoa; phylum Arthropoda; class Insecta; order Diptera; family Tephritidae; genus Rhagoletis; species Rhagoletis zephyria. Next base: position 779 of record NW_016172339.1, on the reverse strand, counting down.
CTTTGCCTCATTAAGGGCACCACAATGGAAAGCCTAATCATTTTTGAAGTTAGACTCCACCCACGAAGGCGGCCTTCTAACCTAACCTAAAGTTTGTAGGGACAATACATATTCTAAAATATTTCATTTAAATTTTTTAAATAAGCATTTTTGTCGTTATTTCTTCTCATTTCGTTTATTCTCCTCAGTCCAAAATAAAAAATATTATAACGTTTGCTTTTATTCTGCGAATGTTTTGTTTCAAATTCATTTCTTTTAGAGATGTAGTCATTTCTTATTTTCTATGAAGAAAAATTATATAAAATTTTTTTTACAACTTCTTTTAAAAGGGTGCGATTTATCCGTATTATTTTTTAGTGTATCCGTTTAACGCCATCACTTCAAATTGTGTGCAAAGTTAAGAAAGCATTTTGAAAGTTCAGTGACTTTTTCAATAAAAGCTATATCTTTCGGCAGAAAAGATTTTTATATATTTCTCAGCACAGTGCCCAGCACAGCACAGTGTCGATACATATAGTCCAGCGTTTTTTAAATTTTTTAAGTCCTTGCATATATTTAACAGGGTAACAAGGTCCTCAAAATTAGCGTTTGTTTCACTGCTTACCACTTCATTTGACCAAAATCTCTTACCGCCCAGCCATGTCTATATGTTTGGAAAGGGCCCCCATAGTCGAAAGTACCCTGTAAAAACTTCTGAAACTTTGAAGTAAAAAATTACAATTTTCATATGAAAAAAAAAATACTACCGGCTATTTTCTGCCCAAAATATATCAAGTAAA
>NW_016172338.1:12601-13215 GCF_001687245.7 Rhagoletis zephyria | reverse complement strand
CAAAGCTGAAGAATTGAAGGTACCTATAAATCATATGTATGTACTTATCTCGTCACCTAAGGGTGAAAAGGTGCCAAGTCCATTTTTTTTAAATCGTTCAGGAGAGATGAGAAATTGATGTAGTTTCGTATAACCTGCCATTCTGCTTCAAAAACTGAATTTTGAAAAAAAAAAAAATCGACTTGGCACCTTTTCACCTTTAAGCAGCGATACGTATGTATATTTCGTTTGCTGGAAAAACGTCTTGTAAAAATGTATAACGATGTTGTGTAAAAATGTGCAACGATATCTGTCGATTTTGTGTTATTAGAAATGTATATGCCTTCTTAGCAACTCTACACAATTCTACTTTCTTTTGGCATTTATAACTAGAAAACTAACAGAAAACAAACACTTTGTTGCCCGGTTATGCAAGACTTAGACTTGACTTGACTTAAAGCTGGGTTATGTAAGACTTAGACTTGACTTATCTAGAAACTTAGACGCGATTACTCAGCGTGGCACCTATTACTTTTTATTCCCGAGCGCACTTGTGCACAAGGGTATATTAATTTTGATCACATAACGGTTGTTTGTAACAGCAAAAACGAATCGAGATGGATATAGACAAATGT
>NW_016172338.1:0-12456 GCF_001687245.7 Rhagoletis zephyria | reverse complement strand
TTCCATATAACGATAATTTCCAGAAATACGAAAGCTGCGATATTTTTGTAACTACTGAAGACAATTTACTCAAAATTGATATTTACAATAATTTTCAGACGAAAAATAAGAATATTATAAATTTTTACAAAATGGGCGTAGCCACGCCCACTTATGGTTACATGTGTATATCTTGGTAACCGCTGCACCAATTTCTTCCAAACTTGGCACAGTTGTTGGCCTTGGTACAGCATAAAAAATCGCCGAAACTTTTTAAAATCGGACAATAACCACGCCCACATCCCATATAACGGTAATTTAGAGAAATACAAAATCTTCGATAAATCATTAAATATGAAAGCTAATTCATTCAAAATTGATGCTTGCAACAATTCTTTACCAAGAAATACGTTTATGGTAAAATTTTGGAAAATGGGCGTGGCACCGCCCACTTATGATCACATATATGTATATCGGTAACCGTTCTACCAATTTGTACCAAACTCGGTGTGGTTATTGTGCTTGCCACATATAAGCAAAACGTTGAAAATTATTGAAATCGGACTAAAATAACGGCCGCTTCTCATATAACGGTAAATTTCAGAAATGCTTGAAACTTCAATATTTCGAAATTTAAGGACGCTAATTTACTCAAAATTGATACACCCCGGCTTACCATGTAGCGGTAGCTTTCGGAAAGGTGAAAAAACATATATTTAATACTTGCACCGGGTATTTAATGTTCGGCTCCGCCCGAACTTAGACTTTCTTATTTGTTATCCTTATTCTTATTCTCAGCACTTTTATTTGTACAAGTAAACTTGTATACGTTTAATTTGTTTTTACACCAAAATTTATACAAAATTATAATGGTAAAATAATTGTATATGCGCGCAACAAATTATGATTGATTTTATTAAAGTTTTAGATATCTTAAAGAAACTTGGTACGTTTCTTTTAATCTAAGGACGGATGGTATGGAAGATGGGCAAACCACGCCCACCTCATGTAACGGTAGCTTCGAGAAATTCATAAGCAGCTATATTTTAGTAATTATTGAAGCTTATTCACTTAAAATTTAAGTTTTGCAATGATATCTTAAAAATGAGAATATTAAAATTTTTTGGAAAATGAGCGTAGCCCCCGCACCAATCAGTAACTACTGAAGCTAATTAACTCCAAATTCCTTAGCAAGAAATATGCTTTTAACAAATTTTTGGAAAATGGGCGTGACACCACCCACATATGACGACGCAAAAAAGCAAGATTATGAAAATGTTTGAATTAATTAAATTAATTATTTAAATTTAATTGTTTTGCGAGCATATTTGCAAGCATATTTACAAATGTTTTAGTGCTTATCTAATCGCTTAAAATGGATTTTTTCTTGCTTACTTTCTGCGGCCCTGTTTATAACACATAACATTCTCTCAGCAAATCATACATGCATTTCAGTCAGACACTTTTTTAAACTAACATATTTTTCCATTTGACAGGATTTCCTTGAAACCGCAGCCATGCATGGCCTCTCCATCATGCCTTTGGTTCAAACGTTCGGCCACATCGAATTTGCTTTAAAACTACCAAGATTCGAACATATGCGTGAAATATCCGAAAGTCCACAGTCTATATGCCCCAGCCAGCAGGATTCAATTGCATTTATTCAGAACATGCTGACCCAAATTATAGAATTCCATCTTAGCTTAAATGGTGCAGCTACAAATAGTAACAGTTCATCAACAGTGGCGCAGGCCACTTTTTTGCCATCGGACCATTCCAACAAATTCACACACATTCACATTGGTTGTGACGAAGTGGCGCGCATGGGCGAGTGCAACCTATGTCGACAGCATGCTCGCAACGAAATTTTCCTCAGCCACGTAACGACTATTGCCAATTTTGTGAGAACGCACTGGCCTCAACTACAGGTGGTCATTTGGGATGACATGCTGCGCGGCATGATGCTAAGCGAAATGCATCATTCGCACATCGGCAACTACGTAGAGCCTATGGTGTGGGTGTATGCCAACGATATATACAGATTCATACAACCGCAGCTGTGGGACATGTACTCCAAAGTCTTCCCAACCGTTTGGGCAGCATCTGCTTTTAAAGGTGCGTTTGGTGAGAGCCTTATGATACCACCACTGCAGCGCCATTTAGAGAATAATATCAGATGGCTAGCAGTCGTTGCGAAAGAGGGCGGACGGTAGGTAGCTCAGTATTGGTTGGCTTCATTAATATAAGAATAACAAAAGTTTTGGCTTCAAATACATATCTACATACATATGTAGGTTTTCGAAAGGCATACGCGGTTTGACATTAACCGGTTGGCAACGGTATGATCATTTTGCGGTGTTATGTGAATTGCTTCCGGTGGGCATACCTAGTTTGATTACCTCACTATCTACGGTGTCAAAAGGTCATTTCATTACCAATCCGAAGGAGAACGACATTTTGCGCATACTCGAGTGTGCCTTCCATCCAGATAGTCGGTAAGCTGGATTCAACGTAAAGTTGCTTTATTTTTTTCTTTTTAACCCACATGTAACTTTTAGACGCTCAGGACATCCCTGGATAGAGCTACACCCGAACTCACATCATAGTCAGTTATTTTCCTCCTGCACATATCCCGGAAGCATGGTATACAAGTATGCGTTGCGACTCTTTGATAAGCTAGTAGAGGTACAGAATTACTTGCTACATGTGAAGGAACAAAGTGCCTGGATGTCGGACTACAATGTGCGTCACAATTTTTCCTCGCCACTCCGTGTACGGGAGCTCACGATTAATACGCCGAACTACATTAATGAACTAAGTGGCATGGCCAGAGAAGCCCACGAAGTGATGTACGAGGTGTTTGACGATGTAAGTGAATTGATTGTTGTGCACCAAAAAGAGTTGAGTAAACGTTTTCTTTATTTTCAGTATACCATCGTTGAATTTGTCGAGCAAAATATTTATCCGACGATTGCGAAACTGCAACGGCAATTGGAACACGCCCAAAGTTTAATGCAACGACGTGTATGGCCGCAGCGTCCTCTTCCTTACGGTGCGGAATTGGTTGAGCTTAATTTGGTTCCCCTTCAATTGTTAAATGCGGCCGGAACTGGCGCTGAAGCTGGGAGTAATGGTGATATGACATAAATTTAAGTTGTAGTTTTAAGCCCTATGGCATCAAATGACGTTAACAATTGAAATAATATTCAAATGCTTTAAGCAAAGAGATTATTAAAAAAAAGAGCACCGTTAATTAGGCGAGAAACACAATTTGTCTCGTCATTTACACTATGTAACATACATACATACATTTGTGTATGCATGTACATACAAGTATGTTAACATTAAATTAAACTTAATATTAAATTTAATGATCACTGAACAAATACTGTTAACATTTTCTATAATGCTTTGTAATTATAATAAACAACAATCTATATCTAATTACATATGTACATATGTATATGTACATATGCTGTAATAAATACAAACATGAATACTTTACATTATAAAATAAAGACGTGATCACATTAATTTGTATGAAGTTTTTGTTATTTTTTTTATTCACAAAAAAAAATCATAGCAGTTCGACATGCAAATATGTGTATGTACATACAATACATGTCGCATATTTACTGAATAACCCGAAAAACACGGGTTTTCAGCTGGCGCACAGTGGTCGGATAGGCAATGTTTTACGCGAAAAAGGCATATTTTAAAACTGTGATAAATTAAACGGTATAGAACCATTTTAATCAGAAATGTTCAGCGAACTCAAAACTGATTAGAATTTTTAATAATATCTGCTTAGCAATCCGTTGAATCCGTTTAATTCAAAAAATTCGGTCGTGGCATGTTCTAACAGTTACGAGTTGATAACTTTCTTAAAAAATTTTCGTATGGAAACTTCAAATTATAATAGTAATTGGTGGTTTGGTGTTACTTCTTAAACATGGAAAATTATGATTTCATATGAACAATTACATAATGCAAATTTGTTGCCAAATTATGAATACCTTATTAACACGGATTATTTTTCAAGAAATATTTTTTTTCAAAAAGGTATAACTAATTAGTAGGGCCGAGCAGGATCTTCATTCCTTTTCCAAAAAGTAGTCCTTCAAGGATCTACTAAAAGAAAAGCCACGCATACTCGCGCCAATCAGAGTGGAAAGAGTGGCGGCCATTTTTATTTCACTAGACCAACTTTAGCGGCTGTTCCAAATAACATAAAGTGTATTAAAATATTAAGGATGAATGCAATTTATTCTATATTTAGCATTATATCATTTATGTGTCTTAGCAAAGCTGAAGTCAATTTTCAAAGATCCCATAACGAATTTAATATGGCGTCGAAGAATTTAAAAAATTTATGAATTTTCATGAAATTTGGTATTTAGAGGTTCTTAAGTTCGCCCATTACAAATTTCAAATTACTTCGATTCATTTTTATTTAATTTCATAGTGCATATATTTGTATTACTTTTATATTAGCCTAGGTCCCCGTATTAGTATTATTCTTCGTGTTCGTGCTCGTCTTCGGATTTGTTTATAAGTTAGCTAAGACTTCTGGAAAAGCTGGCAATACTCCTAAATATAGTTGAGAAATAAACAAATCTCTTGTGTCTGATATTTTGGTAATTACATATTTCATTTGCCTGATTAATTAAGTTAAATTTGGGTTTTAAATACGTGCGAACGCTCCTAATACAGTTCAAAAATAAAGCCTTTGCTTAGAAAATATCAACCAATACTTCCCATATAACAAATGAAAGGAAAATACCTGAACTGTTGATTAAAGGAAAAAACAAAAATAATAATTCGAGCGGGTTTCTTACAGAAATGAATCTGTCCACAGGTTTGGAATTTTGTCTTTCAAACGCCACACTTTTCTTTGAAATCACTTCACTAATAACGTCGACTCTAAATTTAGGAGCAGCTTTTTTGGCAGATACATATTACATTGATAATTATGACAAAAAGCTGCAACTAACTTTAGTTGTTTCTTTATTTTGACTATTGTTGTTTTCAAAAATTGTAAATGTTTGCAAACTTAAAAAAATGTTAAATCACATTTGAATTTAGATGTAATACAGTTCAAGAGTCCCTGAAGAGTTTTCTTTGGGAATAAATTCTCTCATCGACGAATTTTCATAGAGGTTTTCTGAATTCAAGGAGTTATCGGATACACTCAAATTTATTATGTATTCTGATGTGACTTCACTTGATAAACTGAACTTGTTTAAATTTGCTATTACTAAAATTTTAGAAACTTGGAATTCAATTCCAGACATATTAGATGTCTGCAGAAGCTGGCGTTTGCACACAAGGTACACAGAGACATTTAAGAGACGCTTAATTCGTTTTTGTTTAATTTTTTTCACGATTTAAGTGTCAACCAATGTCTCCAAGAACGGTTATAAGTCATGACTTCTTTTTGGCACATCATGGCTACATTGAATAATTTTTTGGAAATAATGGCACGTGGATGTATGAAGACGTACTGCAACGTTGATTAACGGCGCAGTTGATCTTATCAAAATTGCGGATTGACGAGCCCACAGATCATGTTTCATGTTTCAGATCATGTGGATTCAAGTCCCACGGCCAGTAGAATTTAAATTTATTTCGTTTTTCTATATTTTTTTAAAGTTGCTTTCAGTCAGTTGTCGGTGATTTTTTAATAAAAATCAAGTCTAAAAATTTAAATTAACTAATAGTAATAGAATAAAGTAAATTTAATTATATAAATAAAATAAAATAAACAATAAAAATTCTTGGCCAATTGTTCCAACCGAAGGATCGAACCTCAAAGCTACAGGCTCGTACCGCGCAACTCTCCCCACTCGGCTACCGCGCACAGGAAACTGACTACTTGGTTTGCTTGCTTATACAAAAGACAACAGCTGGCCGTTTTTACCAGTGTTGTCATCGAAAACTCCCCTGATCCAAGTTCATTCCCAAAAATTGCGTGCATTTGTTAAGGTTGTTTATGCAAATAAGCGAGCCCGTTTGTCAACCGTATAAATTCAGTTCGCAAACGTGTACATACAAATATAAATGTATGTACCCAATAAACATTGGGCTTGGTTAACAATTCGAAAATGATTGGAAAACTAACATTTTTTTCAAGTCTCACCATCGATAACGAATGTGGAATAGGTTAGTATTCGATTCGAGAACTAGGCCATTCTCCAGCAAAACGGAACCTTCGATATCCAATGAATTTTTCCTTCGTTATGAATACGAAATCCAGCCCATTATCGAATTGAAATTTTAATGAGGGAGAGTGATTGTATTATATTTCCATTCGAAAATGAGCTGGGTTTCACTTCCCTCTTGCTACTATGGTTTTCATTTTGTTTTTCGAACCCATCTCGAATATATTTCCAATACACTATGAACGTTGGAAAACTAAGGTTGGTTATGATTTCGTTCTCAGTGCGATATTCATACTGGATATCGAAGGTAATTTTCGAACTTCCGCCAAAATGTTTATAGGGTAGTTTTTCACTGCTTAGCACTGTGTGAGCTTAACCTTTTACCAGACACCCTGTATATTTGTGCTCACATTTAAGAAATTCTGTTCACGGACCATCCTGTGCGGTATATTTTTGGCCTTCAGGAAACGTGTTCCTATATTAGTCATTATGCAGCGAATTGGCACCTGCGTCGGTGGTGTAATGGTTAGCATAGTTGCCTTCCAAGCAGTTGATCCGGGTTCGATTCCCGGCCGACGCACAATATTTTTGCAAATTTGTTGTTTGTAATATTTTTTTTTCATACTTTTAATTCTGACACTGCACAGGAAGGATAAATACAGTGGAATAAACCGGAAACTGACAGAACAGAAGGAAAATATAAAATATATAACAAAAATTCATTCAAAAAAACTGACAGTCGCTTAACATCCCTTCCGTCGCAACCTGCGCAAAAATTCATGTGCCGAGAAAATCGATGCAAGCACAATGTGAACGTCGTCAATTCACTCATTGAATGCTACTAAAGTGTACGCCAGCAAAAGCGAATAGTCGTGCAAGCGGTTGTCGTGTTAATTATATAGAAAATAAATGTGTTTAAAATATAATTTTGTGAAAAGAATTTGAAAGGAACTCCGAGAAAGCATATTTACTTGCATAATAGATCATCTGTATATCAACGAATTATAAAACAAAGTTCCAGAGAAGAGAGACTCACTTCTCGGAATATCCGATATACTTTTACTAGGACCGTTTTTTTTTGTAACTTCCTGCATTCCAATAAGAAAAGGTGCTAAATATTATGGGAGTTACTGATACAACTTCAGAAGATGGTGATTCATGCACCAAAATAACATTAGAAACATTTCGTGAAATTTTTCGCAACATAGAGCCGGAAGTACAAATCGATGCTTTTGAGGTAAAAAATATATATGTATATTTAAAAAAAAAATCCACAAATACATGTTTGTATGTATGTATCTATATATGTATGTATGTAGATATGTACTTTATATGAATAAAACAATAATGTACATACTGATGGAGTATTGCATTTTTCGCTGAACCATCAGCAAAGGCTCCAAACGCGATTTCAGTATTACATCATTGCTAAAGCCTCCGCCACCACCCAACTCATCTTTCTCTACACATCACACATTCAGTTGATTCTGGGCTACCACAGATGTGTGCTCTTAATTATTACTATAGCTAAGTGTGTAATGTGAAAAGCGAATTGTATTAATTGCGGCAAAATGTTTATTTATAATTCAATAGCAAGCAATTGTCGCAGGGTTGATGGGTCACAGAATCAAATTGCTGTTGCCACTGCGGCTTTTGGCTGAATTGCGGTTAACGCCGCGAGAGGAGAAGCTATGCAGTGCAAACTAGTAATTACGATGGTGTGCAAAACTGCAATACTAGTAATTTGTTGTCTTAATCCGATGCGTTCTGGCGCTTAAACTAGTTAATTTTCTTTAATGTAATGTAGGTATGTATGTTGTATTCTACAGGAGGAGCAAGGGTCAGGCCGCGGTGACAACTATACAGCCACTTTATACCGCACACATCTTAGTGGGCAGCGAAAGAGCACAACAGACGGTAAAAAACAAAAATGGGAAAAGAATTTAATCTGTAAGCGATTGCCGGAAGATGTTCAACGCCGTGAAGCTTATAAGAGTGATAAGCTGTTTAGGTGAGTTTGAAATCTTTCAAAATGCTCCAAGTACAAATTGAGTATGTATGTGCATATGTATGGGTAGTATGTATGTACATATACATATGTATATTTGAACTCGTTAAAAAAATATTACGGCATATAAAATACTGTGCGTCGGCCGGGAATCGAACCCGGATCAACTGCTTGGAAGGCAACTATGCTGACCATTACACCACCGACGCCACCGTTAGATCTTCGCCAAATTTTATACACATACGCACATATGTATGTATGTGCCTGAAGTTGCCATATCGTTGATTAAAGCGGAAGTAAATAGAACTGAAAGCAAAAGTTTGAACCATTTTATAAATTTGTTAATAACACTTTAAATTATAAATTTCTTCTAGGAATGAGGTTTTATTTTATACGGAAATATTACCGGAATTGTTGAGATTTCAATGCACAAAAACGGAAAAGGCTTTTGAAGCTACTCCTAAATGTTTTTATGCGCGGGGAGACCTTTTGATAATGGGTTTGTATAAGGAACTTTAAAATGCATAATCCTCCACAAGCAATAAATCGTTTAAACCCATTCCAGAGGACTTACGAGTACGCGGCTTTCAAATGACTGATCGTCAGAAGGGTCTTACCTTAGATGAAACTCGCTTAGTATTGAAACAGGTGGCTCAATTCCATGCTTTAAGCTTGGCGTATAAGTTTGAAAAACCTGCTCAATTTGAACGTTTGCGCGCACTGGTAACAGAGGGACTTTTCTGTTCCTCAAATGAGAATTGGTACAAAAATTACTATGAACGTTTAACAAAGGACGCCATTAAAATGGTATGCTCTTCAACGACAATTTACTTACATAAATATCGTTACCGTATTATATAAAGACCCTAACATATTTTTTACTACATCAAAAATTGTGTTTCTTTGTTTTCTTAAAACCAGTTAGGGAGTTCACAAGGTGTTGTATACTGTCGTATTGTTGTATGTCGTAAACTTAAAACGGCTAAAACTATGTTTAAGGAATTCGCAAGCTACCATAAAAGTCGTATTATGAAACTTTACACGGTTAAAAAATATTTAGTTGTAAAAAAATTTAAACTGAAGAAGTTTTATAACTACTCTGTAAAGAAACATTTATGTATGTTAGATAGGGCTTATATGAAGGTAACGATATGGATGTATGTTCATACTTAAATCCTATGTATGTATGTTATTAATTTTTTTTAGGTTTCCGATGTTTTACCAGATGAATCTAAATATTTGGATGCAATGAGGAAATTCGCCGGTTGTTCGTCCTTCTTTTCACAAATGGTTTATTTAGTGAGTACAGAATCCGCACTATCGGCAATTTGTCACGGTGATTGTTGGGTCAACAATTTCCTCTATCGATACGAATGTGTCGATGATATCACAGAACAAAAAAATGCTGTTGAGGTAAAATATTTTAATGGATTTACGTTTAAAAAATTACCATGTAGCTACGTAAATTTCTTTAGGTTTGCTTAGTGGATTTTCAGCTGATACGATACAGTTCCATTGCGTTGGATATAGCAAATTTACTATTTTGTTGCACAACCAAAGCGATGCGTGATGAACATTTAAACGCCTTCATTAAATTATATACATCCGAAGTTTTTAGTTGGTTGAAAACATTGTGCACACACATACCAGAATCATGTGACAGCGCCGACAAGTTTGCAAAATTGTACGTTTCTTATAAAAAATATTCCGATTTATTTACATAGCACAAATAAGTATACATTTAGATTCTACAATTAATTTATAACTCATTTGCAAAATTATTATTATAAAACTTCCTGAAGATTTCGCGAGGAACTGAAAACCTATGGACGTTTTGCGCTTGGTCTTGCTTTGGATATATTACCAATGTCAACTTGCGCATCGGAACATGCACCGGATATGTACTTAAATATACATCACGACGAAATGGAAACTGGTGCGCCAATTTTGAATTTTCCGCCCAACGATCTTTGCCGACGAAAAATGACCGATATAGTCATTGACATGGTCGATAGGGGAATGCTCTAATGAGATGATTTTCCTGATACATATTACTCTTCGAAAACTAGGCTAACAACTTTTCTGGCAGTACCTATACGTCAAAAGTTAGAATCCGGCATAGCTTAGGTAGCATAAATGAATGTTAACACTGCAATTAAGTTTCCTTAAGCATACCTACTACAATATATTGAACTTAAGAATTACTTTTAGCTGCGGTTTACAATATACGTATTGTAGAATTGATATAAGTACATATGTATATGTTTACATAATAATGCACACAAAGAAGATTATGTATATATATACATATAAGTACATTGTTGTAAGCTAAGATTATTGGTAGTTACATGCGTGTTAGAATATTGGCTCTTTGAATATGCGATAATCTCTAACTTAAATAATGTATTTAGTATACTAAATTTAAGAACTGTTAATGCGGTATGACTGACTTGTTAAATGAAGTATTTAAATTGTATGTCATTGCACACTTTCTAATTAAAAATTATTTTCATATGTAACTATTTTATGTGCATAATATGCATGTATAAACGTTTCTAATTCATATTTCGAGCTGTATTTGCGCACATCCGAGCACAATTAAAGACATGTTAAGCTGCAGGTCGCGTCAGCGATTAGCAATGTTGCGGAAACTCTCTGACTATACCCACGTATTAATTCTATTGCCTAGAAGTATTAGTTAACTGTATTTGGTATTNATTCTAATTCATATTTCGAGCTGTATTTGCGCACATCCGAGCACAATTAAAGACATCTTAAGCTGCAGGTCGCTTCACGTATTAATTCTATTGCCTAGAAGTATTAGTTAACTGTATTTGGTATTTTTATTTAAATGAAAAACTTGTAATAAAGTGTTATACATTTAGTTCGGTATGAATCGATATATTACGAAGGGATAGAAAGGCCTATACATATTATGTATAAGCATGAGTCTAAAATTTAAAAACAAACACAATTTTATAAATNGCATATATGTATGTATAAGCATGAGTCTAAAATTTAAAAACAAACACAATTTTATAAATATAAACTATGCGGCTTAAGCGCAGAACTAACTTTTATTAAGAGTGCTGAAATATACTCAAGCGTTTGACTCTTCAAATTGACAATAACAATTTGTAATTTTTATAAATATTACATATTGGCACATACCAAGGCATATCAAACAGGTAGTAACATTAAGAGCAAAAACAACATTTGTGTGTTACTTCTGGTATCGAAAGTGTCAAAATCTGTGAAATACAGGAAATAAAAAATTGAAATTGAAAAATAAAAATTGTTGCATCTACTAAGAACGCAATTTGTTTGCTTCTCGAAGCATTGATCCATCCTTTGCATTGCCCAGTAATTAGCGTTTGTGCTGCTGAGTTGGGCGAACGTTTCAAAAGCTGATATTCAATCGCTTCTTTTGGATGGAAAAAGGCTTCACATGCAGAGATTTTAACAANACTTGCGTTCTTAGTAAATTTGTTTGCTTCTCGAAGCATTGATCCGTCCTTTGCATTGCCCAGTAATTAGCGTTTATGCTGCTGAGTTGGGCGAACGTTTCAAAAGCTGATATTTAATCGCTTCTTTTGGATGGAAAAAGGCTTCACATGCAGAGATTTTAACAATTTAGAATTTTTTAAGAAACTTAAAATATTTGACATTTTCGAGACCGAATTTGAAAAAATCAAATCAGCCCTAACTCATTTTCTTTTCAAATCCAGTACCTACTGTTGAAAAAGTCTGCCGATTACTCAATAAACACCCATTGGTTTTTAAAAATAACTAATACAGTTTAAAATTAGTTATATTATTCAACAAGAAAAGCCTTCGAAAGAAATTCGCAGCCAATGGACTCGATTTTCTATGCAGCTTTTTCATCACCCCATAAAGAAACCAAAAAGTTAGATAGGGCCTTTCTATATTAAGGTAACGATATGTATGTACGTATGTATTTATAAAAGAGCAATTTGTAAAATGTTCCAATGCACATTCAAGAACTGAATACTTATGTTTTTATGTAGCAGCGGAACGCTATCCCATACATGGTATGCAATTTAAATAAAAATAATCGCTATAGCACGAATTATGCATATAAATACATACATTTTGTATTTTTTATTAGTATTCAAATTAGTAGTCGGCCTTCGCAGTCCAACTGGATTTTGTGGTTAAATTTCCCTTATCACAGTTATTACGTAAAAAGCGTAGTCCTGCTTCAATAGAACGTTCGAGTTCATTGCCTGATTTCGACTTCTTAGCATGCATCGATGGATCATAATCCAGGTCTACTGGCGGAGGTAT
>NW_016172337.1:0-13219 GCF_001687245.7 Rhagoletis zephyria | reverse complement strand
AATGCATGAAAATCCTAACCTCAAAAAAATCACCCGTTATGTATGTAAACCGAATGGACTTAACTGACCTGCTTTCCCTGTGCGTTGCATATCGCTTCGCCTTGACGGCTAATGATAATGCCGATGGAAGTTGCAATTGGGTGTTGTTGTTTCAATCGCCCTTTACTGTATGAGTGTTGTGTTGGGGGAAAAATGCGCCTAGTTGCAATGACAGAGCAGCTGTGTGCCATACATTCTACTTGATTCAATTACCTAAAGGGAGTGGCTGTTAGCAGTTTGCGCTTTTCATAGGAATTTTATTGTTTTATTTGAAGTAAAGTTTTTTGTAGACTTTAGCTTTCAATGGAGTCGAATTTACCGGAATTTTTAGGAATTTTATTGTTTTATTTGAAGTAAAGTTTTTTGTAGACTTTAGCTTTCAATGGAGTCGAATTTACCGGAATTTTTAGGAATTTTATTGTTTTATTTGAAGTAAAGTTTTTTGTAGACTTTAGCTTTCAATGGAGTCGAATTTACCGGAATTTTTAGGAATTTTATTGTTTTATTTGAAGTAAAGTTTTTTGTAGACTTTAGCTTTCAATGGAGTCGAATTTACCGGAATTTTTAGGAATTTTATTGTTTTATTTGAAGTAAAGTTTTTTGTAGACTTTAGCTTTCAATGGAGTCGAATTTACCGCGGCGAAAATTAGTAAAAAACGGACTATCGAATTCTGAAAATGCAATTACGCAGATTCATAGAAAAATATCCAATTAAGCCAAATCAAAAAGAATTCTTTATAAAAATGCATATTTACAGTCATGGGACGAACTTGAAGTAGATACAATGTAAAAAATAAATTTGTGAAAAAAAAAAATTTATTTAAATTAATTTAACTTAATTTTCTCCTATGTGGATATACATACAATAAGCAAATATGATTGATCACCAGTTTTTTGAAATATATTTGTGGTCAAGCATTGCTTTAGAATTAAAAGAGTTTCACTTGAAGATCTACATAATTTTGTGAGTATAAAACTTTTGGAGTGCTTACTTTAAAAATGAATATTTTAAATAGTCCAAGGTAGTGAGTTGAATTATTCTTAGGAAAAGTAACCATTAAGTATACATGTCATATTTAAAATAGTTCCAGCTGCGAGAAACTGCAAGTTCAGCTCCCATTGTTCTCTTTCTGTAAAACTTATTGAATTTTTAGTGTAAATATTACTAAAAGCGGACAGCGCCCTGATGTCTACATAAAACAAATAATAGGCAACATAAAATAGAATTGGTAGAAGGTGCAGATATTTATGACTCGCGAATCTATTAATCGGATTCAGCCAAAAGTGGACGCGTCTTTGGACGAGATCCGTTTGCGATGGCTTTTGCCATCCTGCTTGCCCTAGCTCAGCTTTTGTATATCCTTTGCTTCCTACATAAAAATATGGATTTTCATAAAAAGTAGAACTTTTCACTATAAGCCAGCGATATATGAAATATACTGGTTTACAGCAAAAAGGTTCTGTGGATGCCACTATCCAATTCCTATCTAGAATTGCTCGGTAATTCCGAAAATCGAGTTAATTTTTTTTCTATGGATAGGTTTTCGAGATCTTTTCAATTTACCGTTATTCAGCTTAAAGCAAAAATTGGTTCCTTTTAATCACGCATATCTTACGAATCAATTTAAAAATCTTAATAAAAAAACGGCAAATGAAAGCCAGTAAAATTCTCCATAAACCGTATATACATCACTTTCCGATAGGGCTTGTAGTTTCTGACAAATTAATTAATTATTCCAGCTTGTTTTTTAATGAAAAAATGAGTGAAATCAAACCTTAACAGAAGAAAAATTTAAAAAATAACAGGTTTCGTGCCTAATTTTTGCATTTGCGCTATAGCTTGTTCGGTTAAAAAAAAAAATCAAGTAACTAATGAAGAAAATCGATGGAAAAATAAGACATAATGATTGGTCAAATTAAAATAAGCAAAGATTTTTTGTATTAAAAATGAGCAGGAAAGAAAGTTACTCATACGCCACGTACAGCTGAGTAACACGCTTTTTTGCTCATATTTCATACAAATAAATCGATTGTTAAACTTTAATAACGAAAAAAACGAGTGTTTATTTTCAAAAATCAGACGAAAGTTTATTGATTATTCAACTTTTTATGAAAACAAAATTTAAAAAAAATATTATTTTTGGCTATACTTCTCAGGTATTTCTGCTTTATGCTTTTTTTAGCACTGTGTAATTGGTCCAACAGAATCGACTTTATCAGCATCTGTTACGGATTTAAAAATAATTTTCATGTGTGACACCATATTTACACTGAAGTGGTACAAGTCTCGTAATGAGGAGAGCGCTTAACAAGTAATAAAAAAATTGAAGCCTGTTTTAGAAAATAGCTGGTAGGGCACGGCAGTGTAGACAAATTTGTAATCCCTAATGTTCAGTAATCATCTCAGATTAAAATTAAAATCATTCCTTGGTCACTTTTCGAGAAAACTGTGATCTTATATAATTCATATACTGAAATGGAAGTTCTTATTTTTTCACGCTCTTGACTTTTTAGCTTCCCTTATGGCTAAAAACTATCCCTTGAAAATTTGGTCCAAAAATATTAACATATAGAGGTTTCGTGTGGACATTTTGAGCCTCCACCTCAAGTGGTTAAAATTACTCTTCCTTCATTCCGTGCCTTTTACATTTTGATATATTATGAAAAAGTCTTAAAAAAAACGGTAAAAAAAACCGAATATCGCACTTTAAAAGCAGATTATTTCTTAGAAAAAAATTTTGCAATTTTTTATCATCAGTAATATTTATAGCCACCACATTGGCAAACAAAAGTAGTCATCGCAGATAACAGACTACGTTCATTTCATTTGGAGATATTACGAAAAAAAACTTAAAAAAAGAGAAAACAAATTAAATTTGCGTTTTAAAATTTGATTATTTCTTAGAAAAAATTTGCAACTTTTTAACACTACTACTCGTATTTGTAGCCACATTTTTTGCAAACAAAATGAGTCGTCGCCGAGAATATTACATTCCTCTTGAGATAACGGTAAATTACCGAACCAGTACCTGGATGCCCAAAAATTTTCTAAAGATTTAGATTAGAAAGTTGAAATTTTGATGAAAATTTGTTGAATTTTCCTAAATTTTGTAAAAAGTTGGAAACTGGTATTTTTATAGAAAAAAATATTTAGCCCGAAAAAACATACGAATATTTGAACAAATTAACACGTGGCCGCTTGTTTGAGTCACTGTATGTAGACTTAACACTAAGGTCCAAGTTCATTTAGTGGTTTTCGAAAATTTTCAGGCTCCATACTGAGTACGCCATTATCATTTTTTTAAATCTAACATCCAATTCGTAATCATCAATCTCCAAAACCCCTAAAAAGTGCGTTTTAAAGGGGTTCACTGAAGTTTTATTTTTTTTTGGAAGTGATGTCGAATAGGTCAGTTTGAATTTACAACAAGGTCTGATACTAAATTTACAGTTCGTGACCACAAGTTAAAAAAAAAAATTGTTCTCCTTATTGAATCCATCATTTTGAATTTTTGAATTTTGAGTTTGTATTAGCAATCAGCGATCACAAAAAAACACTGAGTAACAAGTTTCTAGATAATTGGATCCATTTTCAAAATATCGTCCGAGATATATGATCTGCCAAAAACCACCGAGAGATAAGAATCGATCAGCCAATCCGATAAGATTTTGGCCAGTTTTGATTCCTTCTTGGCGCACAGCTAATTGCAAAGTTCACAACCTATATAATTTATAAATTTTCCATTCAATATAGGCTAGTACTTCGGTACGCTTTTTGTTCCATATTTCGAATGGATTGAGTGTTATCCACCTAGGTGAGTGAGTCTGCGTCTGCGGAGAGCAACACATTCACAAAGGATGTGTTCTGGCGTTTCTTCGTCCATCTCGCAGAAGCGACACACGCACGTATCTGAAATATTCATTTTTCTGAGGGGATTCAAGCGGCAATTGTAGTTATGTGAATAGAGTTATAAAATTTATTTAAAAACTAAATAAACATTTATGAAACACCTCAGAAGACACAAAAATAACGTGCTAATCACGAGAAAACTTAGTTGACTGGGAAGTAAAAGGATCAGACGTCCAGCAAGGCAGTTACTTAGAGCTGCTATCCATTCTCAAATCACAAATCCAATATTGCTGTTTCTAATAAAGACCTAAATAACGAAAACATGAAAGATACTAAGCCCTTTATTAAAACTTGATCTTTTGAAAGCTTTGTTTTAAATAGACTTGTGAATTCTAGTAGATACAAAGCCGTATCATACGTTACTTTTTGTGAGAGGTCCAGGCTGGTTATGGGGATATGTAAATTAGATTTGACAGTATTAGACTCGTGAAGTTGCGAACGATAAAAAGGCTTTAGTCTACCCTGGAGCTTATCTGAAAGTTGTTGAGAACTTAGGTGCCTAATGGCCTAGGGTGCGATATTGGAAAGCATTGGAGCCGTAGTAAACCTTGGAGGTGTTTTAGGCTTTAATATTGGCTTAGACGTGCATATTTAGAGAGTGATCAATCAGTATTTGTCAATCAGTAATTGTCTGATTGATTCAGTCTCTTTTTCGTCGTGGTAACTCCTGCAGTAGTCATTGTGACTGACCCAGAGGCGTTCTGCATTTCTTCCTATCAGGATATGTCGTGTGAGCAGGGCAATGGCCAGTGACATATCGCCTCTAATGAGAGTGAGAAATTCCCTCGATATCCGTATATTCGATTTTGGCCACGTAAGCTTTGTTGTATTTCAGGTTTCAGTGCGCTTCAATCTGGTACCCGCTTCTTCAAGGAAATGTTCCCTTAGTAAAGCTTGCAGGAAGCGATTGACATACCTATCCTCTTCAAGGCTAGTAAAAGTGGAAGCTCGTCTGCCTTCTCACAAAGTACAAGCGAACTATTTCTAAATTTATAGTGACAGAGTTAAATGCCATAAGGGCCGACTGGCTGTCTGAGTATATGTATATATATTTTATTAGTAGCGAAAACAGAGAGTTTTAGGCTGTCAACGGCATCTTGTTTGGCTACCAGTTTGGCTGGAAAGACACTACAATGGTCCGGTAAATGGAAAGATAGTTGTATTCCCAATTGTTTCGAGTAGACGCCCAGTGATGCCAGATTGTGGGCAATTTCCCTATTTGAGGGATATTTTGCATCAAAAATTATTAAAAGGGAAAAAAGGGACATTTCATATAAATAAGGGATTTTTGACGCAGTTATTGTTGCATAATTGATCAAAATTCAAGAATATTCGACATTCTTACGTAATTAATCGTTCTGAAGATGTGATGTAGAGTGAAATGGTATATAATTGTTAAAAAGTATAAGGACAATTTTGAAAATTTTCTTACGTTAACCAATTCAAGCGCTGAGTAAGAAAGAATCTTTTCAGTTGTAGCTGGTATTTCATGTAAAAAGCGGAACAAATTATCTGATGAAATGTTAAATAGCACATGGATGTGCTTCAATTTTAAAGTTACCAAAAAATTCTCTTAGGCCCTTAGTGAGTGAGCAAAAAAATGAAAGTGAAAAAATGAATGAGTGAAAAAAATGCAGAAAAAGGGGTTTTTTCTTAACAGCGGTCGGCCCTCGGCAGGCAATGGCAAACCTCCGAGTGTATTCCTGCCATGAAAAACAGCTTCTCATAAAAATACACTCGCCATTCGGAGTCGGCGTAAAACTGTAGGTCCCTCCCCTTTGTGTGACAACATCAAGGGGACCGCCACAAATAGGAGGAAATGCACATATGTGTAAGCGCCAAACTATTATTATTATTTTATATGAATTTTACTTCTTTACTACTGAAACATGTATATGTTTAAATTCGTTGGGAATTATGTGGGATAAATTTTCAAGATGTGGGTAATTGAGGGATTTTTTCCCCATTTTCGTGGGATTTTTAACAGAGAATGGCTGGCATCACTGTAGACGCCTCCTCCTACTTTGTTTTCTAATTTGGAGCCGTCTATGTAGAATCTTATGGTAACATAAGGTGTCGGAACTCTTTCAATTTACGATTCTCTGCTTGATATAGCTCAACCATAACCTTTAGTAAAATTGAGCATTGGTACACAGTAGTCCGTTGTCGTCGATAATTGCCGATTGATAAGAATTGTAGTGCGACCGCTTTGCAGGTCTGAACTCTGATAGTCGTAGGCCTGCAGTCGCAGCATATTGCCTTCCCATAATATCTATGGGTAGGATGTTTAGAATCGTATTCGTCGCCTCAGTAGGTGTTGCCAATGCAAATCAGATCTGTTCTTTCAACTTTTTGTAATTTCATAGAGAGGTATGGATCTCACCATGACGGTGCATGTCCGGTAAACTAGTTCCGGGGTCAATTCCTATTTTTGGCCGATTGCTCCTCTAAAACTATGCAGGGCAACGGAGGCCTTCCGCACCCACTCTTTGTTGTTTTGAATCCAGCTTATTTTTTTTACCAAGGACTATTACCAGGTATTACGCGGATTCATTTAGTTTTAGCATGGCCTCTTGTAGCCTCGGTTTTGTCAAGGAGGGAATTTTGTACTTTTTTATAATAGTACAAGTTCTGTTTTGCTTGGGCTTACACCCAAACCATTATTTATAGTACATCTCTCTACTTCTTTCAATTTTACTACATATCATATGCATAGTGTGACTGTGAGTGCAAGATCATTCGCATACACGATAACCTTGCAGCCACCCCCTTTCATGCCACACAGCAGCGTGTTTACCGTCGCGACCTATAGAAGAAGGTGCTCCTTCCTGGTGTCAACGAAACCCCCGACAGCTCCGCTCGAACCATCCAGCATCGCAGCATTCGGTTTGTAAGCTGAAATAAGCGCGATCCGATGCCCAGACCTGTCAGCGCTGCCGTTATCGCGTCAGGCATGATGTTGTTAAAGGGGCCGTGGATATATGGGAAGGCTGCCAATGTATATTCTTTGATGTCTATTGATCTTTGTATTTTTCTCCTTCTTAGGCCAGTGCATTGATTGAAGGTTTGCTTGCAGTCCTTGCCACCAGGGTGGCTTTTCCATACTGCAGTGCTTCTTTTTGGGGCAGCCTATGTATAAAGGTAAAGTGCACATAATTTAAAAATTGGAGCGCCTATTAATCTTCTTTCGTAACCTTGATCAACCTAAACTTTGTAATGGAACAAGATTGGTAGTAAAAGAAATGAAGACCAGTAAATTTAATGGAGCAACAGTCACTATTGGATACGACAAAGGAAAGCCTGCTTTCTGATAGAATTCCCAATAATTCCCACAGATTTTTCCATTTGAATTTTTAAGCCTTCAATTTCCTCCGAGGATTAGCTTAGAAGTACTTAAATGCAATTTATTATTAAGTTAAAATACGCTCTTTGTGGGCAAATTCTTCAAAGAATGTATTTCGGGTGCACAAATCAACACATAGCCAAAAATGTCAACCAATCCACTTGAAATGCTTTAGCGCATTTTTGGGCAACATACGTACGTAACGCAATTAGACTTGCAATCCGTTTGACGACGTATGTAGATTGTGAAAGGATTCGTAAAGGACACCTATGTAGTTTGTTAATTCGCTTTTGAGAATCGACTTATATAAAAACATACATACATTTGTACATGTGTACTTACCCAAATGCGCATGCAGTAACAACAAAAATGTTATATACATGATCCGTAGGTATACAATATACTGTTGCTTGGCGCTTTGTAAGCGTTTGGATAGGCAAGCGTGAATTATTTGGAGTGGAGCGGGGTTGAAGCGTATGTGTGTGTGTGCCTGTGTGTACGTGTGTGCGTGTGAACGCTGTTGCCCACGCTTAACTTCGTACGAGTATCTATATGTAACAAACCGCTTTTGAGCTTATTTTCTCCTCTACGCTTGCATGCGTGCGTTATGTTGTTGTTATTTCTATTTCGATTTGTAGTTTGTTGTTTTGCTGCTGTTTTTACTTGTCACTGCCGCTCTAAAAGTACCTTTAAACACACAAACGATCGCTTTCTCAACCACGGCCCTTACTTCGTATGTACATATGTATGTGTGAACATGTGTGGGTGCGAGTTGGTTGCGATTTAATTTATGTTTTATATGGTTCTATTGCGTCTCGTCTAAGCTTTTTGCTATTATTACTGCTCTGGTCTTATGTGGATTTCGGCTATTTATTTTTATATTTTTTGTCCTTTTCTCTAGCGACTTTCTTCGTCTTGCGGTGTATTCGTCTTCTTCTTCTTTGACTTCTTATTCTATGTCTGCTTTGTCACTTCTTGTCTCTGTGTGTCGTCCTCGTTGGCGCTGAGTAGCTTTTATTGAGGAAAATGCGTGGGCGTTTGAGGAAAATTTTCGAGTTGCCTTTGATGTTTCTGCTTTAGTTGGCGAAGCCCAGCAATTTCGTTATGTTTCGGTTCGTTTGTGTCACAATCAGTCTCGTTAATGCGTGGTCTGATGTAGTTTTTGCCTGCTTGCTTACTGCTTCTTTTGACAGCTACGTTTTCTTTTGCTATAATATGCGTTTTATTTATATCTTAGAGTTTTAGTTAGTTTTATGTTTTATTATATTTTATATATATATATTTTTTTCGTTTTTATGTTGTTCTGCGTGTAACTTCGGTATGGCTGCTGGCTGCTTCGTTGCTGTCACTTCGTCTCTTGTTCGGCTCACAGCTCAACCTCAGCGTAGTTTCCACACTCTCCGGATTGCCTTGCTACCCACTATTTGCTGGTTGTTTTTTTGTTGTTTGCGTCTGAGTTGTTGCTTTTTTGCGATTCGTAAATTACTAATTGACGCCTTGTTTTGTGGCTTGGTGTACTTTTAGGCGTTGAATTTAATTTTTTTTAATTTCCTTAAATTTGCTCTTTGAATTTGCGCTTTGTTGCCATTATTTTCGTGGCTGTTTTCATTTTTGTTTGCAGTTTTTTCAATGTTCCTTCTTCTTTTTGTACTGCTCTGTATTTCTATATTTAGTATATTTATGGGTATGTGAATTTAGATGGGTTCGCCGACTTAGCACAGCTTGTGTATCGGCCAGAACCCCTTTCGTCTTCTCTTATAGCCACGTTTCATCGTTTTCTGAGATTTCGACGATGTCGCTCGGCCACTAAATCAGTTTTGCGCATTTTGCGTTGCTTGTTTTTTACACTTTTTTTCTATAGTTAATTAGAGTACTGGGTAAGCGTATGTTTTGGGGGATGCTAAGAGTCGTTTAATCGTTTTTAAACAATTTTTATAACAGTACACTTTTTATGCTGAAAATAAGAAAAACACTTTTTTTATAAATTTTTTGTATTTTTTTTTTTTTTTAATTTGTGCCATTTTTTGTGCTTATTATTGTTGCTGTTATTGCTGCTGGAGTTACGAGCATTTTGTGCTCAGCTATTGCTGTTGCTGTTTTGCTGTTAACGTTTTTTCTAAGCGTGAAGGGCGTGTGCCTGATTACACTACTTCAGCTGTTTGTTGTTGCCTCTGTCCAGCCGCTGTCTATGTGTAAGTGGCTGCGACTGCGTGTCTGTGTTCGTGGCATACACCGAAAATCAGGTTAAGGTGGAGCATTTAACAGCAACAACAAGTAGGCAGACACTTTTGCTGATTTCGTTTTGAATTTTAATTTTTTTTTTTAAAGAAATTTCGGAAAATTTTGTCGTTAACCCATTTTAAAGCACCACACTTTGTATATTTCTGCACTTTTGCATAAATATTTGCTTCTAATTCTATTTCAAACTTTCTTTACTAAAAACTAAATTCTTTTCTATTTCTTTTTGTAAAATTTTCACACTGCTGCTGCTTTGTCACAGCTTCGCCTTCAGGATGTGTGCGTGTGTGTGTGTGTGTGTGTACGTGCGTACATAGCTGCCTTCATTTTGTTCCGACTCTAACTAACACACACACACACTCGCACATTACAATTTTACTTATACTAAAAACACATACACACACACGCACGGCGAGCGACGGCGAATACGCCCACAGCCTATACATTGTCGGAGTAGCTGTCGTCGTGTCGGGCCACGGTCACGGAGTTAGCCAAGTCAGCTAAATTTACCAGCCAGCAGCCAGTAGCCAACAACTAACAGTTAAAAAAAAGCCAGGCTGGGCTGCCTCTGCCACATGCAATGTGTGTGAAGTCCTATGAAAATGCGTTGGAGTGTGAGCAGCTGTTTCTTTTTTTGCAATGAAAATTTCTTTGAAACTTCGCAGTTGGATGCATATGCATACATACAACAGGGAAAAAAAATTTATGTATGTATAAGCGAACTTCAATGCGATTCACTTTTTAATTCACTAAAACTTCAATTCACTTCATTTCGTTGCACGACGCCACACTCCTCTCCACACAGTGGTGCTGGAGTTTTCTTGTTGGCCAGCCCACAGCGATAGAGAAAAGATTTTCACATGCAATTTTTTTTCCTACATTTTTTTTATATAAGATTTTCCTTATGCGTCTTACTTGCTATTTGCAATGCAATTTTTGCTAAACTTCAATTGACTTTTTCATTGAATTTGCAAATTTCAGATATTTTCCTCACATTTTTCACATATATATTTTTTTTTTAATTTTTTCACTTGAGTTACAATAATTAGTTGAGTGGAGGTTGTGCACAGTATATGTACTTTGCTGCTTTGTGATGCGCTTTGCCAACCACCGAGCACCGTGCACAGCGCAGGAAAAATTGGTCGTCGTCGTCGAGACGAGGAAACGTACTCAAATAACGCGTAGAATCGCAGTAGCTCGCCACGGTAGCCAGGCATTTAAGACACAGTCAGCATTCGGCTATATTACAGGAATGTACCTACCTACACATACATTACATACATACATACATACATCCATACATGTATTGTATGTAACTACGAAGGCGCTTATGAGTAGATTGATATTTACGAGAGCACCACAGAGATTCATCTCTGGGGCTGCATAGTCACGTATACTGTAAATTGTTAAACCCCATACACACACACACACACACACACACCTGCACACCCTCACAAACACATATGCATAGCGAACAGTTAGAATCGCCAAATTTTCATGGATGCTGTTTTGTAGTGTGCAGCATCACTGGCGAAAAAAAGCTACAGCGCTTTTCTAAATGGCCTTGCGCATTGCCTTGCAATTGCTTGCAAAAGCTTTTGTACTCGTGAGTGCAAAGCTGCACTTCGTATGAGCGGCCTTTGTAAAAATAAGTGAGCGCAAAAGGGCGGTTTAGTTGCGAAGAGCTACATACATACATATGTACATACGTTGCGACAATGGTGTAGCTTATCAATTGGGTATATGCTGGCATGCATATTGTCTATAGTGGCTACGTTTGTAGGCGTTTAAGCACCTAGTCACCCACTTAGTGGCTGCCTGACTCACACTGTCATTATTTGTTTTTGTTTTCGTACAAATTAGTGTACGATGGCTGTTCGAGGCTTCGCTGTGAATGCGATTACTGATGCGTTACAAAATTTAATTTTTCTAAAAAATCTAGACAGACTGAGCCCAATTTGCCACGCCAGACGACAAAAATTTTTTTCTAAATAATTTTCTGGTTGCACCTCTGATTTCGATAATTCTTTTTGCATCGGAAAGGTAGTGTCTCAGAGGTGGTCCCACACTAATCAGGTTTAGATCCGATCTTTGGATCATGAAATATATATAGATATATCTGGTAAAAATTACTTGTTTATATGCGAATTGAAATCGGTTTTTTTTTTGCTAAAATTACTTGTTTTTCAATTCATGTGCGAAGGATACCATACGGCGAATTAACTGATTTTTATTACATAATTCTTTCATTTATTGACTTTTTTTCTTATGCATAAAAAAATCGAAAAAGTCAAGGCACCTCAAGTTAAAAAATAAAAGTCTAGGATGTATTGGGACACATGTTACTTTTAAAGGTTGTAATACAGTTCAACACCGAACAGGTGCTTTGGACTATACACATACATACATAAAATAATAAAAAAAATTTTTTCAAGTTAAGTATGCAGAAGTGACTTCCACCTCCGACAAATCAAATCACAAAAAATGTATTAATGTTTTGATTCCTCGATCAAATAGTAAAGTTATATTGTCTCGGACTTGGTACAATTTTCAATTCGGAAATCAATTTAATTTATAGATTTTTAATTTGGCTAATTCAAAATCACGCTACCCTGACTATTCCTTAAAATTTTTAAAACTAAACAACTTTTGCTCCACTATTTTCCCTTGTTCGTTTTCCAAAAATTCCATTTTCCCATTAGCATGGTTTTATAAGTGTTGAAAATTCAAAAATTTATACGAAATTAAAATCAACAAACAATCACTCTATTACTATTATCTATAAATAGATATATCTTATTTTTGTTTTTACCTTACAGCTCATTCGTAAATCACTACAAGTTTATGTAAGTAAGTGAGTCTGATGAGCTTTTTCTATTAACACAATTACAGTTCTCGTCTCTGTCCTTTACATACAAAAATACTTAGCAACATGTGTACATATGTATGTACGTACATAAGTCATCCATAGGCAATCAAGTATACATACATGCATATGTATGTATGAAACTTAAATAAACAAACCGCATAAACAGCAGTCGCGTTTTTATTTAAATTGACAGCTTTGCCACTTTGCCTTGCTTATTCATTTCCACGGAAAATTAAAATGACAATTATGTGGAATACTATAATAAGTTGCCGGCTAATTGATTTTCTTTTTAACTGAGCAACTCCGATTAAACTGTTACAGTATTAAAGCTATAATAACGAGTTTTTTTACTAGGGTATCTTAAAGTGTTAATATATATCCTTAGTACCTTAGCGACAATCTTTGGCTGGTGTTAGGCATTAGGTTTCAGTTTTCTAAGAAATTTTTCAACTTTAAGACTCCTAGCAAAAATATTATATTTTAGAGCGGAACTAATTTTTTAAATATGGTTTTCCTTTCCTTCGAACACCAACCGTTGATGCGTTTTTTTGCTCGGAGAAAAGCTTTGTGCTTAAAAAATGGAGTTTCGTTTGAGAAGTATTGAAAAGAAATTGTCCTTAACGATTTCACCAATACTTAATTGTAGTGCTGTAGAAATGATGATCTAAAATCACAAGGCTTAGTTTATCTGTATCAAATATTAGGCAGAAACTTCAACCTAAGCTGAAAATTGTTTCCCAAAAATAAAGCGAGTTAAAATATGTTACTCCTAAATATATATATAACGGGTGATTTTTTTGAGGTTAGGATTTTCATGCAT
>NW_016172336.1:0-13221 GCF_001687245.7 Rhagoletis zephyria | reverse complement strand
AATGAATTTCAATTTACCTTTTACGCGCTGAAACAGTTGACTAAAACTTACTTGTATGTATGTACATATACACATTAGGGTGGTCCAAAAAAAAAATTATGTGAAAATGTAAAGTGGGAATTTTTATGATCTCAACCGCTAGGATTGTTCTTTATCGAAAAAAGTTTACCCGTTTTTTTTTTTTTGAAATCAAAAGAGGTAGAGGTAGCTCACAATGGTATGGTATAGAATTCTTAATAATTAATACTTGTCGATCGGAAAATTCTGTTTCTCTACAGGACACTCACTGATAATACCCAATTGTTTATCTAACTTTTTTTTCATAGTACTAAATGCATATATTTTTCAGTTCGGCCAAAAACCTCAGAAAATGCAATGGAGGAGCTAATAAAAAATCGTTAGTGTTAAAAAATCGTTAAATAAACACTCGAAAAATATTGATTTTCAAGAATTCTGTACGAAAGTGGTTTTTTTTCATATAAAATATGTACATGGAAAACTTTGATCGCTTTGAGCGACCTCTAATTTTTTATTTTATTTATTTTTTTTCAAAATAAAAAAATAGGGGTATATTTTTTCCGATAAAGAACAATCTAAGCGGGTTAGAGCAATCAATTTCTGACTTATCTTATATCAAACTTTATACAAAATTTAAGAAAATTCAACAATTCTTCATCAAAATTTCAACCCTTTTTCTGAATTTTTAGAAGAANCTTATATCAAACTTTATACAAAATTTAAGAAAATTCAACAATTCTTCATCAAAATTTCAACCCTTTTTCTGAATTTTTAGAAGAATTTTGGGTATGCAGTTTTATAGCCCATACAATTTTAGTCTAGTGAAGTGCAAGTTTCAAACGGCTAAAAAAGTTTTTGTAAACTGCGCTTGTTATATAAACTAGTAATTTTTAGAAAAAAAAAACCGACTTCAACTCCCATATAAAAAAAAAAATATATATATATATATCTCATGATCCGCTGATCGGATCTTAACCAGATTAGTATGGGGCCACCTCTGAGACACTACCTTTCCGATGCAAAAAGAATTATCGAAATCGGTTGACGTGGTCCAAAGTTATGCAATAACATACATAAAAAAAAAAAAAAAAAAATATTCCGACGAACTGATAACCTCCTCCTTTTTTGGAAGTCGGTTAAAAAAACACGAAAAAGAAATTTCCTCCAAAAGAAATTTCCCAAAAATCAACGCGATTTTTTAGCTGTTTGAAACTGCATACCCAAAAATCTTCTAAAAATTCAGAATAAAAAGTTGAAAATTTGATGAAGAATCGTTTAATTTTCCTAAATTTTGTATAAAGTTTGAAACTGTGACTTAAACGACTTTGGTTAAAACTGATGAGAAAAAAAATGTATCTCGAAAAATATTACGAATATTTGAAGAAAATCAACACTTGGCCACTTGTTTGAGTCACTGTATATTATGCATGTAAGCAATTAGTTACCCCAATTGGAAAATAGCCAAGCTTCAAAAAAATTGGACTATTTTGTGCCCATTACCACAAGTGCCCGTTCCATTTAGGAACAATCGGATCTATCGAACAAGATATTGCCAAGTCGATCTCGGTTATCGTTCAAGCGACATATGCACCAACTGGGGAGACTTTCGGTTGTAAATTTTGTAGTGCAGCATTGTTATACGAGTTCCGTCATTCTTCGACGATAATAATACTCAATATTTATTCAGACATAGCTATCGTAAACGATTTTAATTGTATTGTAAGCTGTATTGTTATCGATATCGGCATTGTTGTCGAAAACTATCGCGATTGATATCTTCATCGTTTGCAACTTCCGTTTATTTGAATATTTAAAATATTTCAAGCGACGAGTCGTAGAAGGTGTCGAAGGTATACATACTTAGAAGTCATTGTCTACAAGCCGGTAAGCAATGAATGATAGCATTATATCAAGCGTTTTTTTGCGAACTCACTTAACTAGTTTTTATTGTTATGACAAATGGAAAATAACTATGTACTCGAAGTTAACGCAAAATTCTTAATTTTTTTCTTTTCAAATAAGCAAGAGAGCAAACATGGCACCGACCAGCTGATTTATTGCTTTGCGTCAAGATGATGACGGCGATGCCACTGGGGAAGAATTTGTACATATGTATGTACGTATGTAAATGTCGATACACTTCCGAAGGTTTACTTTGTGTTTTTGATTACCAACAGATAACCAACAAAAACCAAACACAAATACATACAGTAAAATACTTAAAAATATCTGCATTAACGCGCAATGAAGTTGGAGTTGAACAAACCACTCCGCTTGCCACCGTTTGACAGCACCAGTAGCACTCGACGTCAAAGGCCAAGAGCACCGTCGCTTATCTGTATCGGATGTGTAAAATGGAGTGCCTCAAAGCTGTCCGTCCGATGATGTCATAGGCGACTTCAGATACACGTATGTATGTATGTATGTATGTATGTTTGTATATTCCTTTGTGCTTTACTTTTAACTTTATTTACTCATTTACAGTACAGAAGTTACGGAAATGAATTTCATTCAGGTAGACAAGTATTGCACCTCATCAAGTGGACCTTCGATTCTGTAAAAAATAATTCATATTTCATGAGACTATTTAATATTATAAAGAAATGAATTTTTAAGTCGCTATCGGCGGCACATAGTATTTGTGTCAATCAGCTAAAGTTGATAAAGTACATTTTTAGCCTGAGATTTTTGTTTATCAGTGAAAAGAAAGATAACAAAAAAAAAAAAAAACAAAAAAAATGGAGAAATGAGCCGTATGACGAATTCGTGAAATGAATCAGAATGCGTAAATATCTGACATTTTAAGTTTTTATGATTGAATGGGACGTTTGTTATTTGGAAAGTATTGCTCTCTTAGTTAGCGGGCGCTATTTTCAAGAAATAAAATTCATATGAAATATATATATGTACATTAGACTGCATCACCAAAAAAAGTTGCGGTTTTTCCGCCGGGATTACAAAATTTATTATATTTTAAGACGTCCACCAAAATATTTCGGAAAAATATTAAGATTTACGTGAGTGTTTTTTATTAATAAAAATAGTTTCTTTAAAGAACTTTTTGAAAAACGTCCCGTCAGATAACAAAACAGATTAAGCTTAAAAAATCTGCATAAAAATATTTAAAAATCTTTTTAACGGAATCGTAATAATGAGATTTTTGTAGGCTTTTTTTTCCTTTTTTTTCAAAGATTGATTTACGAACAACTTGAATAACTGGGCCAAAACTATTATGATTATGATAGTAGCATGTCTCAGTGGAACTGTTTTTATTTCTGTCCAAAAAAAAGTTATTCGTGTCCAAATTTTTTTATTCAAATACCAACACATCTTAGATCAATTTTGAATGACGTTCGTTCATCCTACCTTTCTCTTTCATCGTTTGAATGAGTTTATTAGCAAAGAAATAAAAATGGTGACACCTCACAAGTCTAAATCGGAAGAGTTTAGGTTCAGTTATTCAAGTTTTTCTTATATCAATCTTTGAAAAAAGTTAAAAAAACAGCATCAAAAATCTCATCATTACGATTGTTCAAAATTTTTTAAATTTAAAAAAAAAAAATTATGCAAATTTTTTAAGCTTAAACCATTTTGTCATTGGAGGGGATTTAAAAAAAAATATTTAAAAACTATTTTTATTCATAAAAAATTCCATGTTTGGAGATATTTTCAAATAGGTATAGCTCAAGTAAATCTTAATATTTNATTCATAAAAAATTCCATGTTTGGAGATATTTTCAAATAGGTCTAGCTCAAGTAAATCTTAATATTTTTCCGAAATATTTTGGTGCACGTCTTAAAATACAACAGATTTTATAATTGCAATGGAAACACAGTTACGATTTTTTTTTTGTATGGGGAGTGATGCAGTCTAATGTACATACATGTGTATGTACTTGAGTTATGTGGCTACCAAAGGACCACACTCTAGCGGAATGTCCAGCTTCGGATGCCTCCCCCCCCCTTTTGGTTAATGTACTGCCTACAGTTGAATATGGATACGGATCCTGTAGCCGTGCGCACTCTTCCCTGAATATTTTGCAATTAGTTCAGCTTCTTTTTTTTCAGTGAGATTTATTCCCATTTTCGTTTAAACTAAGCTTCGTGCTTACTGGCGCAGATGTTCTCAGCGTGGCAACCCTATAAAAACTTCCTCGTAAAAAGTACAAGATCTGTTGATCTGTAATGAGATTGGACAAAATGTATGCCCACGAATGTAGGTAACGTTTGACGCTCTAGAATGACTGTTCCTCTCAGTTGGAAAAACGTTGGTGGTCCTCGTTTTCAAGATGACGGCGATTCCACAGCCACCTTAGTCCGGCAAACCAAACTTGACACTTTTTGCGACTGGCAGATTTTCGTAATTTAACACAAGCCTCGTGTGAGAGAAAACAGCCAGTTTTTTGGAATTTGATTTACGAAGTTTATGCCCCGAAATAAGCTGAAGTGAATTTTTCCGAAAGTGCGCAATGAATTTTGCCTTTGGCGAGGATATGACCAGTGCCTTTGGGGATATTTTTTTTAATTAGAAATCTTGTGCTCATTATTAANCTGGTTTTCTCGAACACATTCAAGCCCACACACACAAACACATCCAACTAACTACTCGTATGAACATGTAGTTAAATACAGTCTTGTGACCCCATTATAAAACTGGTCCTTCCCACCAACCAGCGATAGCCGGGTACATGCATGTGTTTGTATGTGTATATATGTACATACATACATATGTACATAGTAGCATGTCGCCAACATTATCAGTAGTAGCCGATGGCAATTATCATGTCAGCCAATATCGTCAGCCCGTTGCACCTCGCTGCGCTCCAATCCAAGAAAACAATATTTGCAACAGCACCTGCGCCATTTCATGTCACTCAGTTGCAACCGTTGCAACTGTGGCTATGGCAGAGCGACTCTGGGAGACTGCGGCTGCGTCATGATGCGATGTGACCAACGGATAAATGGGCGAAAAATACGAGTGGACGAGGAGCTGGTATAACTACTCAATCGGCTCATAGTTGAGTTTGCAAAAAACTGTAAGCTTTTAATGAGAAAATGTATTAAAATTCCTGGAAGTCGACAATGACGACGGCGATGACGATGGAGACAACACCGTTGAGGACGATGCAGTTGACACCGCCAAACGCGTCATCAAAATCTAGTTTTAATATATGAAAGAAAATGCGCAAAACCCTCAAAAAAAAATAAAAAATTATAAAAAATCAACGGTAATTTTTAGTGACTTGAAACCTGCACTAAAATTGAACGGGCTACAAAATTGCTTGCTTAAAATTTTTCTTGAAATTCTGAATAAAAATTTTGAAATTTTGAAGAAATTGTTTGAGTTTTTGTGAACTTTACATAAAGTGTGAAACTTTGATTTATATGGTTTATATTTTAGAATGAACTATATTTTCATAAATAATTCATGAAAAAAAATTTGCATGAAAATAATTGTGTAGTACACTTACATTTGACACCGACTGTATATATGTATTTGATGATAAAAGACGCTCTAGAAATGTGTGTGGCTCCAATGTTGTTCATTGTTTTGTTGTCTGAACTAACCAGAGCTATCACAGAACCCGATCCCGTAATCCGATTTTTCGTGAAATCTACGAAAATGCTGTCACTGAATCCGAACGTATACTTTGAATACACACGTTCGGAGCAATTCGGAAACAGTGATGCATTTTCGCAAATTCTGGATTCTATGATAGCCCCGCAATAAGTAAAAGTTTCAAGCAGTAAGAGTCCTAGAGAATCCGCAACGGAAAAAAATCAGGTAAGTTCTTTTCCCTATGTGCTGGATACAGACTGCACACTGAAACTAGCCCTGAGCAGCTATCCGAGACTGACATCTGTATCTGTCACCTCCGAAGCTTTGGAACGTCGTATCATTTCTACGTTGTTCATTTTTGAGGATAAATCCTATCTATTTGCGTAGAGTGATCTCTCTAAGAAGCAAACAAAAAAAACGCCAATTGTCTGCAGTGTCTTTCTCTGGCAACGGCGCTAGCTTGAAGAGATTAACAGCACACTTTGATTGTCATGTTAACTGGTTATTTTCCTTTTTGACTTGTTTTTTGTTTTTCATCTTTTCAATTTGAGAAGAAAGTCGAAACACATTGTTGCCATTTTCTATGCGCTCGCCGTGCAGTGCAGATTCCTGAATCATCATTGGCCATGACAACAGAACGGCTAAAGCGCCATCGCCATCGCCATCGCCACCGACATTTGTCCCAACCACAGCGCCTACAGCTAACATAACAAATACACAACGTCGCGAACGAATTCGTCGCGTAGCAAATGCGATGATATGCTTTCGGACTGCTCAGCAGGGTAATGCTAACGCCAGATTGTGCCAGCCAATTTCCAGCGTAAACGCATGAATAAGCAAGTTATTAAAGATGACTGCACCATACGCTGCGGTCGGGCTTCAACTGTTCAACGCTCCTTTCTTGTACACTTTTACATTTCTTTTCTTTACTCTACATAAAACTTTATTCGTTAATTGTCATCTTTTATTTTGATAAGTTTCTTCTTTGTCCGCTGCATTGTGTCGCAGTCGAATGCCGTTTTATTATTTTACTTACTCTTTTTACAGTTTGCTATGATAAGAATAAATAAAAACCTGTTTGTTTCTTATGTTTTTTTTTTTTTGTTTTTGTCATGCCCATGCTAACCATAATAACTGGATTTAATCGCACGGTGCGCGACGAAGCGGGTGATCGCTACACCGACCGCGAATGCGAATGCGCGTGCGCTTTTTGTGGTTTCCAACAAATCCCAATCAAGTGCGCCACATTTAATACAACCACATTTGTAAGCCACTCGCTGAATAGTGTATCTAACTAACACCAGTCAGACAGTCAGCCAGTCAGCCACTCAGGCGTTGAGTTTGTTACAATTTGCTACATCACATCATTTACATACAAACATACTTAATATGTAGATACATGACAGGTAACCAACTAGTCAGCCAGCAGGCACCACCAACACTGAAAACCCAACACCGAACCGCACCGCATTTGTCACCCCACCGCCGCCGCCGTCACCGATTCGTCGTTGGATGCTTGCGACTTGGCAATTTGGTGGATTGACGCTTCGACGGTTGTATGTTGTGCGCGTGATGTTGGCTGACAACGTCAGTCGAGACAGCTGGGCATTAACGAGAACGAACGAGTCAGCTGCAGCTGGCTTACTTGTAAACGGGGTCGTTGTGGCGGGCGAAGGCGTGAAGTACATTTGCTTGGTAACGCCTATTCTCCACTCCGTTGGCATCTCCTCTACCTCTACCGCGCATTCTTCGTACTCGTGTACTTATTTGCCTAAATTACTCATGCTAATTTTTTGTGTGGGCTTCCACAGTAATGCCCCACACAAACACTGACAGCATTAAGCGCTTGCGAGTAGTGTAGTGAGAACGCCATGGAACGCCATGATAAACTAGTTAAGGTGGAAGAGTACAAAAAGAAGCACACAAACAATTCGATACGAAAAGGTGTCCAAAGATTCCGTCGCTTGCTTTTGGCGAAGAGTTATCGAGTTTCACTTAAGTTGAAGATGTTTGTATTTCGACATTTTTCTAAGTGATCAACCTATGACTCTTCTGGAAGAGTATTTGGCGATTCCTCAAATCTGTATTGACATTTAGGCTGTATTTTCTTTCAACTTGGAAAGTTCATTTGATGCGGGCAGCCCAGGATGATAGCCTATATTTAGACCGCTTCGGAAAATTCAAAATTTATGTGTAATTAAGTCAACAAATTGCGAGCTAATAAACAAGCCTGTTTTTTTCTCGCTTTCCAATAAATGTGCAGCTTGTATACAGCTTATTAAAAATCTGCAGACAGTAAACGAGGCTCCAACAAAATTCGTCGAAAATTCCATTAACAACACTGGAAGAAGGAGAAAACAAAATGTAAAAACTGCTTAAGCAAATATCAACATTTAAGATTTCATAGCGAAGAGAGTAGTGCTTCGAACGCGACCTAAAAGCTGGCAGAAACTAAATTAAGCTCTGTCATAAGTATTTTGACGGAAATTAAAAGCTGCTAATCCATTAGGCTGTTTTTTTCTTAAATTTATGTTTATGCTTAACGCTTAGCTATCGCCATATGTATGTATGTGTGTTTACTAAAAAAAAAACCCTGTAGGGATAATCGATCTGCCGAACCATTCGAACCAAGATTCATTATACCATTTACTTACATCGAGAACTAAATCTTAAATAAAAGATCCACGTGAATTCAAAATTCTCCAAAACAATAAATTTTTATTAAGAATATCTACTAGCCTAAACCTTCCCATAACATTTAATACTCATTTAGTTAGTTGTAGCTGAAATCGTAAAACCCGGAGGATCTAGTTAATATGAAGCCTTATTCCCTACAGGGTATTTCACATCTCACTAATCGCACACGAGCCAACTACAAGTGCACACATATAGACGTATGTATGCATGTAAAAACCACTGTACTTGTATGCATATCAAAAAGTAATTGAGTTCATAAGGCCAAGGGGCCAATAGTGACGATGCTGAACGCGAGGTGGACGAGGCGGCCAAAGGCATAATAAGATAGAAGAACATAGCCCCCCCACAGTTGTTGGTTAGGTCGAATAGATCGTTCGTAGTCCATAGGTTTTATTTCCACATCATCGTTATTAAGAATAAATGTGTATACATATATGTATGTATGTATGTATGTATATATGTACATATGTATGTATGTGCGTTGAAAAATGTGTATTTAAAAAGTGCGAGATTTTCTTACGTGTTCGCGCATTGGTTTTTACGCGCACCAGTGGTGAGGTGAGTAAGACAGCCTAGCCTGCGCATGCGTAAATGATGCAAAGACTGCGAGCGCGCACAAAGTTCCAGCAATAAAAAAAACTTTAGACAATAATCAAAATTAACTACAATATGAAGCGTAGCAAAGTTAAAACAAGTAGATATGCGTCGTCGATAAATACCCATAATTGTATGTATTTATTATGCCGACGAAACGTTTTAAGAACGCTAATTTTAAACTCAGGAAATATTGTAAAACGCGCCTATAAACAAATTGTTTAACGACAATATGTCGCACGCAGTTTAAAATTTTTATTTCGCTATTAATTATGCGTGCAGTAAATTAATGTAAGTTTGAATGGAATAACCAGGAAGCAGTTTAAGCGCGACGTTAACTAGGAGATTGTTGTGGGGAATGTATGTAGTCTTTAACCTCTTAAATTTGGCAGACTGTGTGTGTGTAAGGAATATCGAAAGGTATGCAAAATATGAATGTTTACTACAAAACACGTAGTTGGGCCACCAGTACTTGGCATCATTATTGATAGCAGACCGAGGATTTTAATTGTTACATATTTCTCTATTTTACGAACAATAGAGGCAGCCATAGACCTAACCTTGCCTGAGTAGTTATTTCTTTTGAAGCGCCTATCGTTTCCCTTCTTTTCGAAACAAAAACGCTGACATTTCATCAATGGAAAAACAAAATAAAAAAAAAAGCTTCAAATAAACTGTCTGATCCCATTTTTTGCTTTCATTAACTTCGGCGGAAGATCCGAATGACACTATCTTCTCACTTGACGTTTAAAACCCAATACGCCAAAACCGCTCTTCCATTTTCTGGTCCTTGAACTTGGCGACAATGACTAACGTTTTAACCGATGTACATATATACATATATGTACATATATGAAGTTGCCGTTTCAACCACAACAGGGAACCCGATTCGAAATATTGGTCTATTGCGCGTTTCCTTTTGCAGGGTCTGAGTTCCCAGTGTCCAACCAGTGTCCAACCAACATCAAAAAATAAAAAGCATAAACGTTTTTTCTAATAGCGGTCGCCTGCGAGTGTAATCTACCATAACATGGAAAACCGCTTCTCTTAAAAATACAATCGCCGTTCGGTGTCGATTCACAAATGAAATAAATTTACATAAAATCTGTTATTTTTCCCCCGCCTGTTAAAATTTGAATTTGTTTTCCTTTTTTTCATCTAAAAAACAAAAAATCTGAAATGATTAATTCAAGGCGAATTCATCTAAGATGCTGTTGCTAGAACAGCTGCTTTAATTCGCCGCGGTACACAGATGTCAAAACTGCTTATGAGTGAGTGCGAAAGTACCTAAGAGCTGAAATTTGATATTTGTGTACCGAAAGCGAAAACAAAACACAAATGTAGTTTTTGTTTTTGTACTACCGCTACCACGTTATATGAATTCGCCTTGGATTAATTGCACCGGCACAATTTTGTTGTACTACTTTTTTTGTGTGCCGGTGTTAATTACTCAGAAACTATCAGGCCTATCGAAAAGCTACATATATTTATAGAATTATGGAGAATTTTGTTAGCTTTCGTTTGGCGTATTTCGTATTAAAACTTGTAAATTGGTTCGTGAACCACTTTTTAATAATATCTCCAAAACTTATCCATAGAAAAAAAAAATTAACTCGATTTTCGGAGTCAACGAGAGATTCTACATAAGAAACGAAATTTTTGATCCAGTGTAATTACCTTGTAGACTTGCCCATAGGTGCCATTGCCGACGACCTCGATTAGCTCGAAGATACCAGCGGGATCCTGAAATTCGAGATAAGGAAAAACAGATTAATTATAATAAAAAAAAATTAAATTGAAATAAGGATAAATAAGTTGGAAATAGCAAATGAAATATCAGCGATAAAGCGATAAGTATCCTGACGAAACACACACATGTCAATGGCTTTGTTTACAAATCACTTCAAACGCACACAGGTCAATGACATCGATGGAATAAAAAGGTAAAATAAATTGAATAAAAACCGATACAAAGTGGCAAGAATGAGGGCAGGCGAAAAAATCTTCAGAAACAAAATTAAGCAGAAATGAACAAAGGATTTATGGTAGGCACTTAAGTAGATATTTGAAACTTGTTTACTATAATCGCACTATTTTTGGGATGTTTTCTAAATGTTTTCAACCGTGTGCACGTACATACATACATACATATATACACACACGCACACGTGTCCAAAAAAATTTCAACAGGTACACTTCGATTACAACAATTACAAAAAAAAAAATGAAAGAACAAAGCCACCCAACAATTGGGGCTACAGATGTATATCAAAAGCAAATGGATAAATATTTGTACATTGTTGTTGTAATTGTACAGAAAACACACACAAACAAACTATCACTACACCCACACAGCCGTGAAACGACAATGAGCGGAAAGCAAAGGTAAAACAATTAGAACGCCTGCACCACCAGAAGCCAAAGGAAGGATGCAAAACAATGATATGGGATATAATCCGACGAAAACAAAAGCAACAACACAAAAAACATCAACGAACAATGAGTGGTGAGTGGTGAGTAGCGTAAAGTAGCACGAAGAGGTTAAAAAAACAAAAAATAAATAAATAAATGATGAAAGCAAAAATAGTGTTGAAAAACTCTGGCATAAGTGCCAATGTTCACATAGTTGGTTGGTGGTAAGGTGGAAAGGTGGTTACCTCCCACGCGAATAACCGACCATTGTGAAACATATCGAGCTATTTGGGAAAGGCGAACTCATGCCGTTTTAACGTCGTTTTACTTTACTTTTCCATAACATACATATTTGGGATGCCTATAAGTACTTATGTATGTATGTATGTATGTAAGAATATTCGGTTTTTGTTTTTGCCCTTTTTTCACTTTGATTGCTGTTGCCTTCATTTTTCGGTAAGTAGGTACTTTTCTGTCGTTTGCGGTTTGAGTTAACCAAAAAATATGTGTCATATGCTCACAAACACTCGTATGTACATTTATACTGAAACACATAGTATATATATGTATATAGATCTATACACATAAAAACTACTACAGTACTATTCACATAAAAGTTACCACTGCAGATACTGGTGGAAAAATATACACATATGTATTTCTTTGGCTTATTTAATGTTAAATTTTTTTTTATAAATGTCTAACTGGTTATACAACAAACACCACATAAATCCACATTACAAACTTTGTACAAAAACTATAAAAATTCAATAAATTTTCACTAAAATTTCAAACAATCTATCTATTCAGAAAAGCCCATTTAATTTTAGAACAATAAGTGAGACGTAGGCATGCAAGCGATGTTCTTGAAAATCGATAATAGCGGCCTGAAATTTGTTAACATCGCTAAATTGACGATAAATCGATATTAATTTCAACAAAGTTTAGGGATTTTATCATCGCGACACAAAAGATCTTTTAGGCCATAGGGTCCCTTGTTCTGCTAAGCCCATTTTTTTTACCAACTACTTACGTAAATTACATAGAAATCAGATATTTATTTTCTATTAACATAAATAACAATACATAAAGAGCCTGTCAGACGTGGCAATGCAATATATTTCGAAAAGGCTGTCAAATTGAGAAATTTCAGAAACCAGTTGAATGAGCTGTCACACCTTGCATGTAAAGTGTCTGTCGAAAGAGGTTTTTTTATTTCCGAAAGGCGAATTGCAGACTGCTAGTGCAGCACGAGCAAGTTAAAATATACATATATCCGAAATCGATTTGCGCTCTCTCAATTGGAGTCAGTTTTCAATTTGCAATTTTTATTTCTGAAACTGATTTCCGAAATGTGACAGAAAGGTCTTTCTGGCTGTTCATACATCAAAATAAAATTTCTCTTTCTCAATTTGACAGCGAATTGCGGGGAATATTGCCAAGTCTAACCCTCTTTAAAGGAAGAGTCTTATGAAGTAAAAACTCCACGAAAACCAGGCAAACAGCATCCCTGTGTGCAATTTCTTTTTTCATATTCATGTTAATAGTCCCTCCTCGCGTTTCGTAAAGTTTCTTTGAACACAAACAGGTTTAGCTGAAGATTGTAAAATCGATATCACTTTTTTGTGAATTGTGAATGTGTGAATTTCTTTTATAAGGTAATATTTTCCCGGTAGGGTATTGTAAAATAGTTCTTTACTCTTTGTAGCGTTGGAACAACATCCAACCAGCGACAAACAATGAACACTTCAGCGGCGAATATTGAGCATGTGTATGTGGGTGTGGAAGTACATAGAAGCTCCAAAGCTTGGGGCGCACATAATAAGTTTGCGTGCACATACATACATACATACACACGAATGTATCTGTGTGCACACTCGCATGCATATATGTACATACACGTATACGTGCAATTAGAAATATGTATTTATGGTGATTAC
>NW_016172335.1:11520-13222 GCF_001687245.7 Rhagoletis zephyria | reverse complement strand
TTAGCAACGGACCGTTCTCAAAATTTCGCCTTGATATAACCTCAAACTTTATTTTTTTTTAATTTCTGTGGAAGGCTTTCTGCTAAAAAAAATAAAAAATTTTCGTTGTTACTGCCAAAAAATTAAGAAATCTGAGACGTCACGTTTTACAATTTCATACAGTTCGCTTTAGAATGTATTTACCTAAACTAATAAACGGCTGCATCGACTTGGTTCCAGCGTTGCCGTTTTGGTCCAATTGGACCAAAATTGGTAGCTTCATTTTGTTAGGCAAAAATGTTTTGGAAATGCAACCAAATTGAGCACTACTATTTGTTCGCTTCACAGCCAGCAAAAAAAACCGGAAATGGATCCGTAAAGGAAAAAAAAGTGGAGGAAAATATATAGCAGAAACATATGTTTTGAAACGGATGCGTTTTTTTCTGTTTTCTAAAAATTTTCTGGTTAAATTTTTTGTTCCATACGCTTTCCTTCTTGCTTTTTCATAGTTCGGAAAAAGATAAATTAAGGAAGTACCTGACGGCATCGAACACGGCACCTTCAGAAAGCTAACAAATACTAGCACACTATTCTGCACTGCTACTTGAAAAACTTAAATACAGTTTTTGCTTTCAAATTACGTCATCATATTCGAACGTTTTCCAGATACGAAAATGAACGAAAACTGTAGTCGTTTCTGTTCGTTTCTGGATACGAAAACCGCATTGCCTTTTGACCGATTTTGAATACGTGAATTAACGAAAATTGTAGTCGTTTCCTGTTCGTTCCCGGATACGAAAATTGTACGAGATTGCACTGCACTCAGTAAAATTTACGTTTCTCTGCTTGCTGGGTTACTTTGCGTTTCCACGTTCAAAAATTGCTTTCAATTTGGTCACACGTAGGAGTTGTCCAAGTATGAGTTTACTCACTTCCCAAAGACATGATCGATCAGCTGTTGAAATTTAACGAAAAATTGCCTATCTTGGGAGAAAGATTTTAATTTTTACTGCTAATTTGCGTAGCTAAAAACCCTTAAATTCAAGAAATTTCGTTTTAATGATGGAAAGATGTTTGGTAGTTTGAAAACTNTTTTTGCTTTCAAATTACGTCATCATATTCGAACGTTTTCCAGATACGAAAATGAACGAAAACTGTAGTCGTTTCTGTTCGTTTCTGCTGTTGAAATTTAACGAAAAATTGCCTATCTTGGGAGAAAGATTTTAATTTTTACTGCTAATTTGCGTAGCTAAAAACCCTTAAATTCAAGAAATTTCGTTTTGATGATGGAAAGATATTTGGCAGTTTGAAAACTGCTTTGGTAGGCATTTTGGTACATAAACATTTGCTCAAGTGGCAACACTGCTTGGTTCATATTTGGCATCACGTTGAAAATAAATATTCTGACCAAAAATTTAGTATAGTTAAAGTTCTTAGACAGACCAAAATGTAAAAAACCAATATATCTCTAAAACCG
Organism: Rhagoletis zephyria; assembly: GCF_001687245.7. NCBI lineage: Eukaryota > Metazoa > Arthropoda > Insecta > Diptera > Tephritidae > Rhagoletis > Rhagoletis zephyria. The sequence goes on along the minus strand of NW_016172335.1, from coordinate 11,766 downwards.
ATCACGCTGGGGAACTGAGACTTAGCACTGATGCATATATTGCAAATGCATTGGGAAAGGGGGCGTGGCTCCTTCCTTCCATACAAACTGAACTTCTTATATAGCTTGTCTCTGGAACTGCTCACGCTAACGTTCTGAAATTTTACACAGCTACATATGTTATCAATGCCGTAGTTATGGCGAAAAGTGGTAATTATTGGAAAGGCTGGATCGATATACATTTACGTAAACGCGCAAGTATCATTC
>NW_016172335.1:0-5084 GCF_001687245.7 Rhagoletis zephyria | reverse complement strand
GCTTTTCATATAACGGTAAATTTCAGAAATGCTTGAAACTTCAATATTTCGAAATTTAAGGACGCTAATTTACTCAAAATTGATACACCCTGGCTTACCATATAGCGGTAGCTCTCGGAAAGGTGGAAATCATATATTTAATACTTGCGCCGGGTATTTAATGTTCGGCTCCGCGCGAACTTAGACTTTCTTACTAGTTCTTTTTTTAATTTCCAATACTTTTCATTTTAAATATTTTTCGTTAAGTTTTTATTTAAGTACTATGTCTCATATTCCATAAATCATTTAGATTCAAGTTCCTAACTGTGCTGCAAGCTTGATAGAACCCTAAAAACTGTCTTCAAATTTAAAATTTTTTAACAGATTTTTTTTATAAATACTTCGAGTACTCTGTTGTGTAGCCGATGCCGATGCCGATTCTTTTGGCCGATACTAGCCGATGCCGATTAATCTGCCGGACTCTACTCTATACTATACTTCTTAGAACCAGCTCAAAACTAACCGCATTTGTTCTAGCCCGGAGGAGACCCTTTTTGAATTATCTAGGAACTGTTGTTATATGAACCATCTAAGCCGGAGTCAGCTCAAAACAAGTTCAAAAGTTCTGAAGAGGGCGACAATTGTCACTTCATAGGACATCACCATGTTAAAAAAGACAGTTGAAAGCATTAATTTGGGATAGATGAAGAACCAGTACCGTCCCTTTACAGGCTAGCTTAGCGCAAGTTCTGAACACGATAACTCGAGAAAAAATTGACACATGTCAATGAAATTTGGTAAGTAGGTTGCCCTTTATCCAAGGTAGGTTGAGATTGAAAATGGGCAAAATCGGACAATAACCACGCCCACCTCCCATATAACGGTATTTTCGAAATATGCAAAAACTACGATATTTCCGTAAATACTTTTTTTTGTATAATATGTATTTATTTATTGAATCTTTCTTTCGAAACTAACAATAAGTTTTCAAATCTTAGAAATTACTATTAAATTTAAAATTTCTGCGGCAATGCTTAGAAATTTTTTATTTTTTCATACATATGTATTTATTGCAGCTGTTGCGGCTGTCGGAATGGACAAGATCCGAGCAGCAGGATCGCTGGATATCATGCTGAACGAGTTCCAGAGCCGCACTGCCAGGGCGGGTGGAAAGGTCTAGTTTCCACGCCGCGCCTTCGCTTCTTTATATTTAAGTAATTACAATCCCGTAGGCTGTGTTCTGTCGATTTGCATGGTTCACTAACCGTGCTGAGTAATTGGTGCTTAGCCCTCTTATGTCCTCATGCACCGTATTTACATTAGGATCTTTCTGGATATTCGTATTTTTTATGGCGCGTAAAATTTTTGACTGCAGTCTTTGAAGTCTGTTCAAAATGGAATTGCACGTTGTGCCCCAAAGCCCGACTCCATATGCCCAACATGGTTTAATCATCATATTAACCCTCCAACCGTTATGACCGTCTGTAGACGGTCATTGCTTTTTTGCTAATAAATGTTACTAAAATCAGATAGCAATATTAAAAAATATAACAACGGGTTTTAGTGGTTATGTGCTTTGTGAATTCAAACTAATATGCTCTTTATGTTTTATATTTTGAGTACAGTAAAAGTTGTGAGTCAGTGTAAAGGTGAAATAAATCAAGGAATGAAACCGATTCAAAATAACGTTCCGGTTTGGGTTTCGGTTTTGCCAAGTGTTTCGGTTTCGGTTTTGGTTTCGTTCTTCAAAATTTATTTCGGTTTTGGTTTCGGTTTCGTTCCGGTTTCGGTTTTTCACAGAAATTTTGTTGATATTATTTAAATCACAATGTCTTAAACGTTGAGGAAAGAAAATCGAAAATTACAGTTCACTGATAATATCAACACTAGGTTCTTTCCCTAACAATCCGGACCGGATTTGGTAATTAGAGAATAAGAGAAACATTTTCTTTCAAAAATGGAACAAAGTTCAGAAGTACGGAAACGCAAAAACCCACATTTCGTGCCCACAAGTCGAGAAACAGCTGATTCACGTTGTTCTTGTTTTTGTCACTTATACCATGTTCTGACCGACATCGGAAACATGTTTTCGTTGCTAAAACTGGTTTTCGACCTAAAACTTGTGTTTTCGTCCATATAAAATCTGTTAAACGAAAACCAGTTTTCGCTGAAAACTACTTGAAAACTCACTTTCCACTCATTCCAATCGGTGTCTTCACTAGTTTTTTTCGATTATTTATCGAAGTGGAAGTCATATTTTATCATCTTTAATACGCCATTTCGGATTTATTGTTAATTGCCTGGCCAAAGCAAAATAAGAATGAAAGTTAAAGGTTGTAAATGAAAAGAAAATGAAGGAAAAATGTTTTGGTTGTCGGTCAGAACATGGTATTAAATGCAAACACTTGGAAATTGAATTTTGGTTTCACAAATTTGATTTTAAGTACATAGATTGAAAATACATCAACAGGCCATTCACTTTTCCTTAAAAGCACCAAGTAAATGCAGGCAACATGTAAACACAATACAGCTGATATGCACTTTGACACTTTATCCATTTTTACTCGGAGAAAATTTCGGGCTGTTTCGGGCAGGAAGAAGAATACACTTACGATCGAATACGCACGAATTTTCGCTCTCTATTACCCATTTTGTTGAGTACAGGCATGATTTCTGAGCTATTTTGGGCACACGCGGGATCTTGCATTGCGTACGGGAAAGAAACTACTTAAATATAATTAATCGATTATCGATTCACAACAACAAAGTCATCAGCAGATTTTTGTGAAAAGTTATCTTGCCATACTTATTTACTACTTAACAAGAATTTTAGCAAAATATTGCTGATTTTGGTTAAATAAATCATTTATTTCAAAGAAATTTTTATTTATTATTTTTGTAAACTTCTGGAAACCGATTGAAACCTGTGATTGAAATGGTTTCGGTATCGTTCCTTTTCAGGTCAAGATAACGGTTGCGGTTTCGGTTTCGGTTTAGAAAAACGAAACGGTTTTAAAGGGTTATGGATTCGGTTTGGGTTTCGGTTTCATTCCTTGAAATAAATTACTGTGATAAATAGATACTTTGTGATTCCGGTATTTATTCAGTAATTATTTTTAAAAATACTTGAAAATTTTTTAGTAAGTAGGAAACATTATTTATTTTCATAATTCAGTGCTTTACTGTGAATTAAACACAAATTATATATATATTTACAGTGTTTTCTGATGACCGTCTGTAGACGGTCAAAACGGTTAACGTCAAAATTGACATATTCAAGTGCGTTTCATAGCAGTATATTTTTGGAAGTTTATTTTTGGTTTCTATATAGAAGAGTGTGCTCTGGTGAAGTCCAAGATCTTGCCTTAGACCCAGCATTGCCAGGTTGACGTTTTTAACGGCATTTGGACGTTTTTTGTACCCTGTTGACGTTTGGACGTTTTTTGTGTAAAAAATGACGTATTTTTACTTCCCAGTAATTTTTCTTTGTTACTAAATCTTATAAGTAGAACTGATTTTGAATTATTTTCTTAATAAATCTTTACAATCTTTGTGTTTTGCTGCAGCTGCTTCCTCCAAAGGTTTTGTTTTGGATTATTGGACTAAGGATCCCTTGTTCAAAGGCTGGTTGTGTAAACACTTGAGGTTACGAGGCTTGCTGTAATGATGCAATTTCACATTAAAAGCCAAATTAGGTAATGCCGATATATTGCAGCAGACACACTCGCAAAAGCATCAAAAAAGCTGTGCAGCATAAAACGTCAAAAAAAAGTAGGCGACTTTTTTAAGACTTCATTTAAAATGTACTGAACGCAAAAAATACTGAAATATTAGGTCCATTCAAGAACTTTTCCAGTAAGTACTTGCAGCGAGAGCGTAAAAGAAAAATAGAGAGTAAAATTGAGAGCAAGAGAAAATTTTCAGAAAAAGTTATTGAACGCAAAACTAGTAAACACTTGCAACTTGAGCCATTTTGACACTTTCTGACGGTTAAGTTTTGGCGCGCAATTTTCTTTTTAATTGGGAATAGTTCCCATCGTCATAAAACTAAAAAAATTAAAATTTAAATTTTTTAACCATTTTTCATTTCACTAATTATGTTTCATCAAATCATCCCCTTAAACAGTTTGTTTACATTTGATTTTGAAACATAACCTTACTTTTGGACTACTGCAAATTCCTGCTTGCAAAATTTTTACTTGCAAGAATTTGCAGCTCTCTGGGGTTGTTACGCTCTCGAATTCGCTTCCTCTTGCAAATATTTTGGGTTATTGAATGCATTTCTAGTAAAAACTTGCAAGTACTAGTAACAATTCGTAACAATTTTTTGATATTAAATAGACCTATTGCTATGCTCCTTCTTAGCAGAACATAATTTAGCATTTTCGACAACCGAGCCCTAACCAAATTTCTACAAGAAAAAAAAATTTGTTAAAAATCAACGCGATTATTTAGCCCCTTTAAACTTACACATTATTGCCCTGAAATTTAATGGGCTAAAAAATCTGAAAATAATGTTGAAAATCTAGCTGAAAATTTGCAGATTGTTTATAATTTTTGCACAATTTTTGTGGATTTATATTTTGTTTGTTAATGAGCTTGGCTTTTATAGAAAAATAATAAACATTAAATAAACGAAGGAGAAACAGCCAAAATCGATCAAAATCTTGATGACTTAATCAGCTGATAACAAGTGTATGTATAAAATCATTTTTATATTAACGATCTCAAACCAGTTTACAATGAATTTTAAATGTGCTCTGTCGAAATGATATTTTAATATACCGAGCCCTAACCGCCAAAATAACGTAAGCGACATTTTTTTCGAAATTTTATTTTTGATGCAGAAATGCATCTAGATGCTCTAGGAATATTTCTGCATCAAAAATAAAATTTTGAAAAAAATGTCGCTTATGTTATTTTGACGGTTAGGGCTTGATACCTTACGTACATACGAAAAAATGTCGCTTACGTTATTTTGGCGGTTAGGGCTCGATATGTACCTTACTATACAATAAAGTTTAAATAAGAACAATTTTTTTACATTCATTTGAAGAAGACGTTTTTGGGTAGGAAATGACGTTTTTTCAGCCCAAGAGGGACGT
>NW_016172334.1:11806-13222 GCF_001687245.7 Rhagoletis zephyria | reverse complement strand
AAACTCATAACTTCTATGAGTTAAAAAGGTTATTGCTTATATGAAAAAAGAGTAACAGAGAAAAAGAGCATGTTAAACTTTTCGTAGCCATAGGAATTGGGAAAATTATTAAATATATATAGTTGTATATTGAAAAAGAACATGTTAATCTTATCAATTTGGGAAAATTATAAACTATATATAGTTGTTGTATTGAAAAAGAGCATGTTAAACTTTTCGTNCCATAATCAACAACAAAAATTTTCTATTATAACATACTATACAGTGGAGCATATATGTACCTATACATATATATATATATATATACATTCTTAACATATTTAAATATTTATATGAGTATTCTGAATGCTCATATAAATATTCAAATGTGCTTCACCCGTCGATAAGTATGTTCGAATCGGCATAAAGTGTGCTCCACCCGTGTATAAGAATGCTCATTTAAACATACAAATATGCTCCACCCGTCGATAAGAATTTGCCTATATATATATATATATATATATATATATATGCTCCACTGTATAATATGTTATAATAGAAAATTTTTTTGTTGATTATGGCTACGAAAAGTTTAACATGCTCTTTTTCAATACAACAACTATATATAGTTTATAATTTTCCCAAATTGATAAGATTAACATGTTCTTTTTCAATATACAACTATATATATTTAATAATTTTCCCAATTCCTATGGCTACGAAAAGTTTAACATGCTCTTTTTCAATACAACAACTATATATATATTTTATAATTTTCCCAAATTGAAAAGATTAACATGTTCTTTTTCAATATACAACTATATACATATTTAATAATTTTCGCAATTCCGCTGCTAACATTTTTAATGAATAAATATCAAATACGTTTAATTTTATAATGATAGTATATACATACATATGTGTTTTATTGTTTTATTTGGACATTTTTTTATTGAATATATTAATCTCACATATGAGATTTTTTAAATCAATATTTTCCTTGTTTTCTTCATTATAATAGTTATTNAATCTCACATATGAGATTTTTTAAATCAATATTTTCTTTGTTTTCTTCATTATAATAGTTATTATATAAATTTATTAAGTTAACAACATTTACATTATCAGGTCCTGATTCAGTATCATTAATACTCCAAGGACAGATCGTAAAATGTTTTCCATATATAGATTTTATCCAAGACCCATTTTCCATCTGTTCCGTTAATATACATCAATTGTGTATGCTTCTATGATGATCTAATATATATTTAAAATTCCTTTCTAGAAATCCTTTAATTTCATCACTTTTCATATTGTGTTTGATTGTAGTATCTAATTTAACCGTTATCTGTTTAATAGAACAGCCCTGTTTAGCAGTTAGCTGTTTAATAGAACAGCCCTGTTTAGCAGTTAGCTGTTTAATAGAACAGCCTTGTT
>NW_016172334.1:0-358 GCF_001687245.7 Rhagoletis zephyria | reverse complement strand
ACAGCCCTGTTTAGCAGTTAGCTGTTTAATAGAACAGCCTTGTTAAGCAGTTAGCTGATTAATAGAATAGTATACATAGTTTATTATTTTATAAGTGATCACTTTCAATATAAATGATATAAAAGCCGAGTAAATATCTAATGTTTCTAACATGCACTATTTTGGTGAATTCTCATATCTAGAAATTTCATATTTTTCCCCATACATTTTCGACTCTGATACAATTTTTCATACAACTAATAATTATACAAAACCTCATTTAAAATACAGTTTGTATAAAATTTATTAACTTATAAAATTTTCATTAACTTTCATACAAGTACTAATTTTATTAACTCACATAAGTTCCAGATTTTCA
>NW_016172333.1:0-13225 GCF_001687245.7 Rhagoletis zephyria | reverse complement strand
GCTTGATTAGATTAGTTGCTTTGAGGTTTGATAGAATAAAAAATCGTAACTTTTTAGTTAAATTTTGTACCTATCGTAAAGCACACATACTTAAGTAAGTTGCGAAATAAAAAGGCTTGAGGCTTGATAAATCAACCGCCAAAATCATAAGAGAAATAACAACAAGATAAGTGGCAAGATATCTGGACAAAAGGCTAGAACCAAGATTAAAATTATCCGCATAAATAGAACACACCGCAAAAAAGGTCGCGAAGGCAGTATCCTGATTAAGTAGATTAATGGAAATGTGGACTGAACTTTACAGGGCATCAGAATAATCATATTCTCAGAACTGTCCACCGTTGTAGTCATAAGCGACACTACACCTACAGAGCTACTGGCCTAAGGGAAGAAAATCCTAAACACAAGTCCAACAAGAATCAAGCTGAATTCACTCTCACTATAGCAAACCCAGTGAATTTGAGAATCCCGAGGCCAACACAAAAAAATATGAACGTAGATCACTAAAATGTCGCCCAAACGTATGTATGTACAGTAGGATGGTCCAAAAATGCATGTGACAAAGTAAAGTCGGAATGTTTATGCTCTCACCCCCTAGGATTTTTCTATACCGAAAAAAGTATACCCTTGTTTTTTTTTTTGAAATCAAAAAATATTTAGCGGTCGCTGTATTTTTATGTGCGGGAAAACCCCTTTTCGTAGAAATGGTATAGAATTCTTAAAAACACATATTTTTCGATTGAAAAGATGTGAAATATAGAATGAGTGAAGACAAAAAATAACAAATAAAACTGCATAATACACTTCCAAAATAGTGGCCAATTTTGAAGAAAACACATTTTTTCCATTTGTGATCGAAAAAAAACAAAAAAAAATTCCAAATACTTAACACTTTTCTTAAATAATAAACATGTAATATAGAAAAAACCAATCTCAAACTTTTTTCAACTAAATATAGATATTGAAACCGTTATGAACAATGTATATATTATGTTTAAAAATTTACATACAATACAAGTTTGATCAGATCGCTGTGTTTTAATTTTTTTATAGAAATTAAGTTATAGACGTTATTTGACAAAATATATGAATCGATCTTGGAAGATCGATTTATTTTTTGACGATTCCTTCCTGCATCGATTATTTTTATTTCGATCTGGCATCTCTAGTATGTACATAAGTCTCTCAAACTCTTTATACTACATCAACCACGCACAATTCAAAATACATTGAGGTAGTGCAAAAACGAAAAAAGAAAACTAGTTTTTTCTTCCAACTAAAAAAAAAAAAATTTACGCACAAAATGCTAAGCATTTAAAAATAGCAAACTATTCAGAAAGAAAAAATTAACTTCGAGCCTCAACAAATTGCAAGAAAAGTACAACTTTACGCTTTGCATCAAATTCAAAAGTCAACGAAACAAGAAATAACCACATACATAAATTTGTAGTTGGAGACACACGGCGGTGGCAGGCAGCCAGCCAAACGCATTCTAAATGGTGTCAAACTAAAAATAAAATTTCCATTTCCAAATCTAAGCGCAACAACAGCGGCAAAAAAAAAACAATCAAATGCATATGATGGCAACATTATTATGTAGGTACATTGTGCATATATGAATTCTAGTGTTTCTGAGCACCAACACACCCATTCTACATAGCACCACTTTTGAAGGAAGCATGACAATTTTGCTCTATGCGTTGTCTACCAAACGAATTGAATAACAAGTAGCTGCCGCGTAAACGTAGCGGAAGGCGAGAATAAAAAAATTACAATATAAAAAAAAAACAATTTCAATTAACGTGAGCATGCAGGAAGCTACTGGCAGTCTCAGCTGGATGACTTCCGAAATTAGTCGAAATCGGATAAAGTTAGGGATGATAAATCCAAACTCAAAGGAAAGGTTGGAGGCAAAAAGTATTGGCGCAGTGAATTTTTTAAAATATATGCAACAAATTTTATTTTTTTCCCGCTAATTTTTAATAAAAATATGATTCATACTACAAAAAAACCTAAAACTATAATTTCTAAACTTTGTGCGAAACTCGGAAAAATTCAGTAAATAATCAACTTTTATCATATTTGTTTTTTATTTTATTTTGAGTATTCAAATTTATAGCCCAATAAATTTTATTATAATAAATTGACTTACCGTTGATTTTTGGCAATTTTTTCACTCAGTTTCTTCCATAAAAAAAGTATTAAAAAATTCATTGTATGGACAAAATCAACACCTTCAACAAAAAAAAGATCCAAAATCAACGAAATTCAAACCTCAAACATGGATTTTTTATATTAGTATTTAATGGGCTACAAAACTGCTTACTCAAGAAAATTCCAAAAAACTCCAATTAAAAAGTTGAATTTTCACAAAGTTTAGAAATTATTTTTTTATGTTTTTTTTTTTATGTAGAATGAACCATATTTTTATGAAAAGTTAGCGGAAAAATATGAAAATAAATATTGTTGAAAAATTCTCGGTGCCAATACTTTTTTCCGCAGTGTACATATATAATTATTTTTTCCAACTGCCTGATTGCTGCAGCGTTTTCCATTCCGAGCTGTTGGTTATTTATTTCAAAAGTTGGCATCACAGGTACAGTGTGCAATGGAACGGTGGCATACAGGGCCTATCTGTCAAAATTCTAGATAACTACGGCCGACCTACAAAATCCGTAGTCCGTTTTAATAAACCCGAAAATCGTTTAACGACGGCAGACCTTGGCTTGTAAGCAGTCATCCTAGGATTTATCTAGAACGATTTCTGTAACAGCATTTTTTTAATTTTTGGAATGAATACCAGTAACAGGTTTTATGACCAAAAATAAGGAGAGAAAATTTTTACAAACGATTCTAAACTATTTCATATACCAGCCGCTGAGTATCATTTGTTTTAAATTTTAAAAGGGTTTACCGTCTTAAACGATTCATTAAATACAAAGATTGCAAACATCAAATATTCCGCTTTATTAATTATTTTCACATTAAATGCCCACAAAACTCATGTATGTATATATGAAGCGTTCCATTTAATTTGTAAGCATTCAATAAATTTCCATTATCACAATTTGAGCTGCCACTAGCAATAAACCCTTATGACGAACCAACCTTCAAGTACAAATTTCCAATTTTCCAAAAACAACAATTGAGGCATCAAATACCAACAAAGAAAATAACTAAATAAATTATTTCAATTTAACACGGCAACAATCCGCCGCCAGCAACCCAGACAATGCGATGCAATGCCAGTCAAATTGAAGCAAATTACAATGAAGTAAAGAATATATATATATATATATATTTTTTTTTGTACTGAAGTGCATTATGAAAGTCAGCTGAGCGTATTAGGGAGGCAGCACAGCAAAGGAGGGGTGCAAAAATATAAGGCCAAAAAAATATGCCAGATCGCGGCAAGGGCAACACTCACTGAGGGAGTTGCAAAGAGTAAGAAACTGAAAGAGAAGTTAGCCGAAAAAGGAAGCGTGCTGGTGCCCTTGCGTGCTTGCTGGCTGTTTGTCGCGTTGTATAGTATTTCGATTATACTTAGCTCCACCGACTGACTGGCTGGTTGCACCAAGTACATAGTATGTGCATTAGGGATGTTAATTGTTTTCGATTTCTACGATCCCGGGATTTTCGGGTTGTCAATAGTTCAATCCCGGGATTTAGATATTTATTATTTATCAACAACTTAAATCGTAATTAAATCTATATGCATTTAATAATACTTTGGCATGTACGTATATGATTGATAAAGTAACTTAAGGTCGAAAAAAGCTTGATGCAAAAAAATGAAATCAAAATATTTATTTTCTGGTTTAAAGAAGTTCATAATACTAGTCGCAGAAATAAAAGAAGTGCCTTGTTTCGATCAGTTTTGTCTATATTCCTTTTGTTTATTCCTTATTTACCTCATAATTTCAAAGATATGATTACTTCCAAAACTAATTTAAAAAACTCAGTGCAATGTAAAACAAAAATATGGGTACCAAATGAAAGAAACAATTCTGTCGAATTTTTTTGGTTCACAAGGACGAATAGGAATGCCCCTTTATTCCATTTTATTCTTTAAGCTAATAAAGTTAGTCCTTAACATAAAATTTTTTTTTAAATAAGANATCCATTTTATTTTTTAAGCTAATAAAGTTAGTCCTTAACATAAAATTTTTTTTTAAATAAGAATTGCAAAATTTCAAGGATATTCAAGGAAAAAATTATAAAAGGACATTTTCAATATCTACTCGTCGCTTACGCACCAAAAAGTGTAATCTGTTTTAACTCTACAGAATCTTCTCTTAAATTTGATATCCATACTGGGGTTTTTAAGTTTATTGCACTGCATTTTTTAAATCATTTTTTGAATCACTCAAATCTTTAAAATTTCAATGTTCTTTTAAAAAACGTCAGAGAGAAAATTTAACAACGCAATTTTACTGTTTTTGGCCCTTGGTTTCGCGAATATATTGCTTTTTTGTGTGTAAAATTGCCTGTCGCACGGGGTTATGTGTATGTATAATTAGCTAGACATATATAAAAAAAAAATATTAAATAAACAAAAGAAATTTAGCGAAAACTGGTCAACATAAGGCGTTCTATTATTGCCACCATTGAAAATTGCAAATACCGAAATATCCGGGATTCTTGGCAAATAATCCCAGGATTTTCGGGACTTAAAAAAAGGACTAACATCCCTAGTGTGCATGTATTGTTGCCCCTCTGCTGGCAGTTCAAGCACGCCGACTATAATTGCCAGTTAATCGAAACGAAAATGCAATGAGAGTGTGTGTTATGAAAACATAAATAAAAAGTGACAGGCGTGCAGAGAGATGGACGGACAGACAGCGTGGATAACTACCTACGTATGTATGTATAGATTAAAATAGTGAAGTTAAGCAGTCACGTGATGCCAATGTAAGGAGTTCGCGAAGGAATTTGTATGCGAATGTGCGAGGGAATGCACGGGCACCTATAAAAAAAAAATTAAATACATATGTATTGTGCGAATTGTAAAAATTTAATAGTAAAGGAACAAAAGATTTTATCAAAAACAATGGAGAAAAAATAAATAATAAATAAAAATAAAGAAAGTCGACTAAAATAAAATAACAAGAGATTAAAAAAAGAAGAAAACAACATAACAATAAGTAAAATGTACATTAAACAATAAATATATTCCAAAACATGTGAAAATACAAGAAAATGAAATTTTATTAAATAACGTAAAATAAAATTTCATAAAAACAAAGGCAAATTTAAGCCGCAGAATGGTAAAAAATAATAAATAAAAATAATTAAAATAATCTCAAATGTGATAAATTTTAATATGAAAGTCGCTTATTCCNTGGTCTAATCAAAAATGTTTTATTTGTACTTACCTACTTAAAATAATCTCAAATGTGATAAATTTTAATATGAAAGTCGCTTATTCCTTAATTTTAAGGTATAAAGTTACTTAGCTTACAAAAAAAAATCCCCATGCTATCATGGCCTCAAATAATAATAAAAAAGAAGTTAAAAAAATAATATATTAAAAATTTCAAATAAAATAACATTGAAAAAATGTTTAAAAATTAATTCAAAAATTAAACAAAATAAAATGTATGTAGCTATTAAATTAAATAAAACAAAATGTAAATTAAAAAACGATAAAAGGGAAGGCGAAAAACTTGTAAATAATCAAAAAATATTGAATAAAAGTATAAAAACAAATAAACAAACATTAAGTAAAAATAAACCACACAAAGTTTGTAAGTGAAGTGAAGCTATAAAAAAGAGATTAAAAAATAAAGTTAAGCATTCAAAAAATATAATGAAATAAAATATAACTAACAATTTGACTTCAACATAAATAAAAAAATGTAACAAAACAAAAGTTTTATAAAAAGTTAAAAATTAAAATATTAAATATTTAATGATGTACGAAGTTTTTAAAAATAAGCAATTAAAATAAAATAAAGTGCAGTAAATTAAGAAATATAAAATTAAAAAATAGTTAAAAGATCTAAAGATAGTTAAAAAATTGCATTAAAATAAAACAACCGAAATCAAGAAAAATTAAAAAACATAAGAAATAAAAAAATAAATAAATTAAATGTTAAAGTTAAATAAAACTAAAAGTCAAATAAAGTAAAACAAGCTGAAATAAAGTAATGTAGTTTAAGACTAAAACAGATATGAGAAAAATTTAAACAATACACATTAGGCTGTGTCAAATAAAAGAAATATTTTTTTGTGGTCAAAACTAAATACTTCGCTTTTCAGTTAACGCTTGCAGAGATAAAAATATTCTATGAAAAAATTGTTCTCCGCTACTTTTTTTTACAAATAACTAAAAATAACAAATAAATAAAAGAACTTTTTAGCCCATTTAATTTTAGTAAAATAAAGTGCAAGTTCGAAGTAGCTCGGACTTACCGTTGATTTTTGTAAATTCTGTTTTTTTTTTTGTATAAAGTTCAGCCATTTTCTGCCAACGAAATNTTAAAACAAGCTGAAATAAAGTAATGTAGTTTAAGACTAAAACAAATATGAGAAAAATTTAAACAATACACATTAGGCTGTGTCAAATAAAAGAAATATTTTATTCTGTTTTTTTTTTTGTATAAAGTTCAGCCATTTTCTGCCAACGAAATATGTTGGAACATTTTTCTATATGGAAGAAACTTAAAACCTGTGCCTTATACATACATACTAAAATTTAATGGCCAGGATTTTTATTTACTTACCTAATTGTACATAAAAAGTAGCGGACTTTATTTTCATTGAAAATTTTTATTTTTGTGTGTGCTAACTGAAAATTAAGATAAAGGGCTGAAATGTTGCCACATTTTTTTTTGTGGCCGACAACGAAATTTTCACATGGGACCGAAAAAATATTAATTTTCTTTGAAACAGTCCTATGCACAATGTACACTACATATGCAAAAGAAAATGCATTTTCGAATGTGAAAAGGGTGTTTTACTGATTATTTTTTCGATTACTATACACTACATTTTCCCATTTTTCATACATGGGATATNCATTTTCTTTGAAACAGTCCTATGCACAATGTACACTATATATGCAAAAGAAAATGCATTTTCGAATGTGAAAAGGGTGTTTTACTGATTAATTTTTCGATTACTATACACTACATTTTCCCATTTTTCATACATGGGATATTCGAGTTAGGGAATTCAATTTCTCTAATACTCTATGTACCTGCAGCTTTGAAACTGATCAAAGGTCTATGACTCAGCAATTTGTCAAAACTAGAATTTTCCTGCTTTACACATAATCCGCAAAAATAAAAATAAAATAATAATATGGAAAATCCGTGTAATTACAGCTCTAATGTCTGTACTACAAATCCTTTGTGCACACATTCTTATACTACACACATGCATATACAATGCACATATGTACATATTATGTATGTACATTTGACATCACACTACTTTATCCAATATTTTATTAGCTGAGACAGTCTGCCAGTCAGCAATTGCAGTATGGTGGTTGACATTTCGACTGTGATTTATTATGGACCCATTATACATATGAACGTATGTATGTATGTANCCATCACACTACTTTATCCATATTTTATTAGCTGAGACAGTCTGCCAGTCAGCAATTGCAGTATGGTGGTTGACTTTTCGCCTGTGATTTATTATGGACCCATTATACATATGAACGTATGTATGTATGTACCGAAAATAATGTGCATAAGTCACAGAAGGCTAAGTATGAAAATTTCCATTTAAATACATATGTACATACATATGTATAAGTTTTGTTCTGTATGTACATATGTATGTATGCATATAGGTAAACTGCTTAGTTGAAGTATTGACAATGAAATGCAAAGTTAAATAGGAAAGCTGAATTGACAGTCACTGACAAAGTCTGTAGATTATAGAGCAACTGATTTCATGTTGCACTTTGTTTCTACTTCTTCTCCTTCTACTGCCTACACGTGCAAAGAAAATCAGTGGCTGTACATACTCGGGTAACGAAATATGTATGTATGTATGTTTAAATATTTCATATATTGTGCCATAATTGGAAATAAAATGCAGTCTAACAGTCAAACAACTGAACTATAAAAGATCACTTGTTGTGAATGCAAAGTCAAGACCGTGCTGGAGTAAGATTTAATGCAGAAGAAACGAAGGCAGAAATGTAAGAATAGAAAGAAGAGTAGTTTGTATTCCAAAAGATAAACAAGCAAACGAACGAGGAGAAAAACTTGCCTATTTTTGTTTTCGTTGTAGGCATAAATGTATTTTAGCAGCAGAAAATTTCGAAAAAAAGAACAAAGAGCAGCTCAGCAGTTAGCAATTACATAAATTGTTTTTTTTTTTTACAACAAGTACTTAAGAGTGAAGAAAATTTCCTTTGAGATCATAGGGAACGTACANTACAATAAGTACTTAAGAGTGAAGAAAATTTCCTTTGAGATCATAGGGAACGTACACACATACAAGCTGTCTTGGCAGGTAGCGAGCAGCGCAGCAGCAGGCTTCATTTGTGCAACATGCCATGAACGGCTGCAACAACAGATTGGAAACACATGACTCTCGGCTGGTAGCAGGTAGATATGTAGCAGCGCAAAGGACGAGGAGTCGAAGGATATTTATACATATGAACATAGAGGGTGAGTAAGTGCAGTGACAATAAGATGCCTGGCTGACATCGCAACGAAGACGCTCTTTAGCAGTTCTGTGTATAAATACAGATGTGTATAGTGTGGGCACTTTTACTTACTTACAGAAATTTTGTCGTCATTATGGGTACCTTAAACGTAATATTATGTTATTGCTTTTCCCGCTGAAAAAGAAGTACGTGATTTTGCACAGCTTACACAGCTTAGGTGTTGCAATTACATTAGAGTAGTATATTTTCAGCAGTAAACAAGTATCTAGATAAGTGATATAAGCACAAAACACAAATGTGACATACATAACATAATGCATTGCAACACTTTTTAAGCTGTATGAAAGGAAAAGATAATTATTTTTAGGCGACCAGAAAATCATTTAAAACTAGCAAATTCCCAGCCTAAAGTGATTTGAAGAGCTTTATAATTGTATAACACGATTCTACTTATCGTGCACTTTCTTCAAAGGTAGGCTAGTTCAGTATTTACTTTATCTTATCGCTTTAACCGAATAAAATTTTTCAAATAGTTGGCAACCCGCTACAAAAATAGTTTCGGCAATAAAAATTCTTAAACCTGATATCCATATTGTAATATCTCATTATATCATTTTATTAATTGAAAAAAAAAAATAGAATCAAACAGGGGGCAGCACTCTTCAAAAATGTCTTTGGCAGTAAAATTTACTAAACGTCTTTAGTTTGATACCCATACTGAAATATGTCATTTATCTTATTAATTAAATCAAATTAAATTTTCAAACAGGTGGCAATCTTCCACAATAATATTTTTGGCTATAAGCTTTCTTAATTTTTTTTTTTTTACAAGCATGTTTCAATATTTACTTTATCTTATCAATTTACTTAAACTGCAGTTTTCAAATAGGTGGCAACACTATATTATAGTTAGACCTTTAGCATGGCATCGGTGAAAACTACATTCAATTCAATGAACTAGTTTTCGAGTGATGCGCGTACAAACATGCAGACAAACGAACAGACAGACAAACCAAAATTCTAGAAATAAAATTAAAATTGCTCTAATAAAATTAAAATTTTCATTCAATATCTATAATGTATGTAGAGACATCGGCTTGTTACAATTGCTTTATATGTATATATTAGATTAGTTTATGCTTAACTATTAAAAATATGTGATGCAATCAAACATTTGAAAAGGAGTAAAATCTATAGTCTAGGTTCACGATGGATTTTGGATTCTCCTCTAATGCGCGTCTTGATGTTACTAACAAAAATGGAAGGACCTACAGCTGTATGCCGCTTCCGAACGGCAGATGGATTTTTATGAAAAGATTTTTCTTAGTAGAAATACACTCAAAATCTTTATTATTAGAAACAAAACCATAACAAAAATTTAACTATCGTTTTCTTTTGATTAGAGTTANTGCGCGTCTTGATGTTACTAACAAAAATGGAAGGACCTACAGCTGTATGCCGCTTCCGAACGGCAGATGGATTTTTATGAAAAGATTTTTCTTAGTAGAAATACACTCAAAATCTTTATTATTAGAAACAAAACCATAACAAAAATTTAACTAACGTTTTCTTTTGATTAGAGTTATTAAACTTTTTCCAATAGTATTTACATATGTAGATACATATTTATGTATATTATCTCCATGTATTGCATTCTTAATTTCATACAGATCTGCTTACGACTAGAAACCAAAACATATTCTTATGACCTACGGCAGCGCACATTGCTGGAAAGTGTCTNTAAAACCATAACAAAAATTTAACTATCGTTTTCTTTTGATTAGAGTTAGTAAGCTTTTTTCAACAGTATTTACATATGTATGTAGACATATATTTATGTATATTATCTCCATGTATTCCATTCTTAATTTCATACAGATCTGCTAACGACTAGAAACCAAAACATATTCTTATGACCTACGGCAGCGCACATTGCTGGAAAGTGTCTTTGAAGCTGTTAAATCGAAAACAAATTTGCGTCAATTGTATGCATTTAAAATTAGGAATGAGAAAATTTTCTCAAACATTAACAATGAAGCTGGCTTCACAGAAATATATTTCCATCGAAGAAAACATTTATGGCTTGAAAATTAATAGTCAATTTTCTGTTGAAGATGAATGGCTTTCCAATTTTAATAGCGTAGATGTGGGTACTACGTATGTATGTATTTGTACATAAATACATGTATTTTTTATATTGTCACTTAATGGTTTTGGACTTTGCAAGCAGCGGGTGGTGACATATGTATGCGCACTCAGGATGACTAAAAACNTTCACTTAATCCCTGCAAAAAATTTGACTAATCCGGGATGACTCCGGGAGCAATCGCAAAGTAGCATGCGACTAATACCACTTTTGATCTCTTTATATGGAATGAACTGATCGCTTTTGTTCGAGCATGTCCTATGAAGAGACTAATTGTTCCCCTTTATATCCAAACGGGTATAAAAAGCGACTAGTCACTTTTAAAAAATAAAAATAAAAATTTGCGCCAGCTGAGATTCGAACCGGGGTGCTCAGTTTTGTTAGGCGAATACTCTCTCTGCGTGCCAAGGCCGCACATGAAATTTCATTGACTAAGTGCGTACATATCATTAAATCGTTAATAGTACCCGTTAGAGATGAGTTGGGGACTAATTGATCTCCAATTATACCCATAAGGGATGAGTCGAGACTAATTGACCTCCATTAGTACCCTTATGAGACTAGTTGGGACTAATTAATGCCTAATTGTACCCGATTGAGAGTAATCTCGAAATACTCTCTTTAGAGATTAGTCGCACAATTTTTTGCAGGGAACGTTTTGGACTTTGCAAGCAGCGGGTGGTGACATATGTATGCGCACTCAGGATGACTAAAAACATGTGTATATATTTACTTTCTTTGAAATATGTATTTACAGAAAAAATGGAGAAACGAGCAAGAAAAGATATTTATGTATACGCAGAAAATCTGTTTGCTGTAAGGCTTTGCGATTAAAATGAAAGCAATTTAGAAGAAATAGGGGACAGTTTGATATTAAGAGCTTAAATGTATGTGCATATGTATATGATTAACAAATTGCAGAATATATCTAAATTTTTCATTTAAAGAGGTATGTCACAGCTTTAAAAATTTTATTTTCTAACAGATTAAATATTTTATATATGAAACCTTTTTAGTTTTCATACCCTTGTGTTTATTTAATGCTTATATTTTATTTTATAAAAGTCTAGCACTTTACCTNTGATTAAAATGAAAGCAATTCAGAAGAAATAGGGGACAATTTGATATTAAGAGCTTAAATGTATGTGCATATGTATATGACTACCAAATTGCAGAATATATCTAAATTTTTCATTTAAAGAGGTATGTCATAGCTTTAAAAATTTTATTTTCTAACAGATTAAATATTTTATATATGAAACCTTTTTAGTTTTCATACCCTTGTGGTCAGCTGATTAAGTCAAAGGAAATTTTGACTAGCTTTGGCTATTTTTCTTTTGTTTATTTAATGCTTATATTTTATTTTATAAAAGTCTAGCACTTTACCTAATTAGCGCTGCATTTCAAACATCGTACAAAAATTATGAAAATTCAACAAACTTTTACATTTGCACCCAAAATTTTAAACTTTTTATTGATTCATTTTATTCATTTATTTTGTAGCTTCATAAATTTTAGTAAGTTAAAGCGCGAATTTCAAGGCGCTAGAAAATCGCGTTGATTTTTAATAATTTTTTTCCTTGATGGTGTTGTGCATTTTCTTCCATATATAATATGCCCGTCGGTTTCGTTTGTATTGGAGAAAATGCCTAGCACCATCAGCGTTTAGCCTAGCGTCTTAAAATTCGCAATAAGCTATAAAACTGCATATCCACAATTTTGCTAAAAAATCTGAATAAAAAGTTCAAAATTTTTCGGTACTAAAGTAAAAGTTTGTTGAATTTTCATAATTTTTGTACGACGTTTGAAATGTGTATTTATGTGGCGCTGGTTAGGTAAAGTAATACACATTTATAAAAAAAAAAAACATATACATTAAATAAACAAAAGAAAACTAGTCAAAATATCTCTTGACTTAATCAGCTGACCACAAGAGTAGTTATACATACATTCATATATGTAAGTACGTGTAGGTTTAANAGGATTTATGGAGTTTACCAAAAATCGCCAGATGGGCGAATTTTTTATATAATTTTAGCATTATATTAGCAAAAAATAGAAAAAAAATTAAAGGTTTAAAAAAATATACATAAATAAATATATCAAAGTTCAATAAGATACGGAAAAAAGATAAAAAACAAGAATAAGTATAAAATAACTATAAGAGGTTAGGTTTTGAATTTTTATTTTTAGAAATATCTCATTTAAATACTGATCTCAATCGTAAAGTCGAAGACAAACAGGCGATCACAGACCAATATTTTAATCAAATTTCAATCTTATACCGTATCTATGTAGTTACCTATACATACATACATATGTATGTATGTAGATACATATTTACATTTGTAAGAATCCGGCAACATCCACTTCAATCGCATTTCCCTGCAAAACTATATTCGGCTGAACAGCCCCTAATCAATGCTCGAAAATAATGGACAAAT
>NW_016172331.1:12956-13226 GCF_001687245.7 Rhagoletis zephyria | reverse complement strand
GCTTTAATATTTACTGATTTATCGAAGATTTTGTATTTCTCTAAATTACCGTTATATGGGATGTGGCCGTGGTTATTGTAATTTATTCAAAATAGATGCTTGCAACAATTCTTAACCAAGAAATACGGTTATGATAAAATTTTGGATAATGGGCGTGGCACGACCCACTTATGATCACATATATACACGATCCAGAAAATAAAGGTCGCGCCATTCGCGGACCACTAACCCTCTCTTCGTCGATTTGACAGCATCCATCCAATCGCTGAT
>NW_016172331.1:0-12523 GCF_001687245.7 Rhagoletis zephyria | reverse complement strand
CTTTTGTTTACATTCACTGTTGCCAACTTCATGCTTTTCGCACCAAATTTAGTGGGTATTTAAAACGCGAAAATTTTTGAATTTTATGCTTGGTGCGTTTTTGGTGCTTTTGTTTTTAGTTTGAAGACTTCAAATTAGAAAATCTTTAAAAAATGGAAGCAAAATTTATAGCAATCGTAAGTGTGCTAAGCAATTTTACAAAAATTTAAACAAAATCATGGCACAGTGACAATCATAAGCGACAACGAAATATGTGCAGCACCTTCAATCATGCCAGAAGAAATCGACCGTTGTGCAAGAAACATTGATTTTTATTAATTTGAATCGGCATCCTTACAATAAAATTATGTATTCATATAAATTCCATAAAATATACCAATAAAAATTTTGTGCTTTTTCGAATTCAAAACTTGGCAATACTAACATTTGTTCGATGCTTCTTCTTTTAATTGTCGAGTTCGTCTTGCTCTCTCATTCTGGTATATTTTGACCTCACGGCCAGTTGCTCTCAGCTCGATTGGCGCAATCTTGTATTCTATCATACAATATCATATATGTATCTCGGTAACCGTTATACAAATTTGTACCAAACTCGGTATGGTTATTGTGCTTGCCACATAAAAGCAAAACGTTGAAAATTATTGAAATCGGACTAAAATTGAGGCCGCTTTTCATATAACGGTAAATTTCAGAACTGCTTGAAACTTCAAAATTTCGAAATTTAAGGACTCTAATTTACTCAAAATTGATACGTGGTTTACCATGTAGCGGTAGCTTTCGGAAAGGTGAAAGTCATATATTAAATACTTGCGCCGGGTATTTAATGTTCGGCTCCGCCCGAACTTAGACTTTCTTACTTGTTTTTATGTATGTTACCGCATAACTTTGGACCACGTCAACGATTTCGATAATTCTTTTTGCATCGGAAAGGTAGTGTCTTAGAGGTCGTCACATACTAATCTGGTTCGGATCCGATCAGTGGATCATGAGATATATATATATGTATATTTTTATATGAGAGTTGAAGTCGGTTTTTTTTGCTAAAAATTACTTGTATTATATCCCTTCGAATTTTGTACATAGATTACACTGCACTATGGGCCAGCAAACGATAAGAAGTGGCCAATATTCGAAAAATTATCGGAATGGCTTAAACTTGCTACAGGGGGTTTTTGTTGTCGCTGATTACGAATCTGAAGTCAGATTTTAAAAATTCAAAATGGCGGATCCAATATGGCGGACAATATTGTGTAAATTAATCGGATTGGTTTGAAATTAGTTACTCTATGAATTTTGGGCTCAATGATCACGAATTTGAAGTTAGATTTAAAAAACTCCCAGTGGCCTAGTCAGGTTACATGAAATGAAGTTTCCGAAGCCCACCAGGAGGAGGCTACACTACGAATGTAGACTTAATTTTTATTTATTTATTTTTTTTTGTGTGTTATCTTTTTGTTTTTGTTTTTATATTTATAGTTTTTCTACCAATTATGAATGTAGACTTAACTGTTTTATTTTTTTACTTTTTGTATTTTCTGTTTTTTTTTTATATATATTTTTTACGAACTAAGAACTTAGACTTCGCTTTTTTATTTTTTTTTTTTACTTCTGTTTTTTCCCCGTTTCTTTGTTCTTTATATTTTTAATTTTTTTACCAATTACGAATTTAGACTTAATTTTTATTGTATGTTGTATGTTACTTGTTTTTGTTGTTCTTTATTTTACTTCTTATTTTTTTTTATTTTTTTTTAATGCCATTAAATAAGGTGGGTAAATGTATTCAAAACGAACGAAAAATTACACTGAAGATGGCACAACGCCGAAACCGGTTTGTCGCCAAACCAAATTTGACAAGGGATGACGGAAATTCGTTCCAAAATAAATCATACACCCACCCTGTTGGAAACAACAACAACCAAAAAGGAAGTGGTTAAATGCTTCTCAGAAAAAAAAAAACTATTTTAAATTTCAGTTTTTAAACATAAAACTTTAATTTAAAGTGTGAATAAACCGTCAGTTATATTCATCATCTCGGAACTTATCTCAGCAACTCAGAAAACTAAAAATTTAGAATTAATTATCACAACCAAAATCGCTCACGCGGTTACAGTGCCAGTCACGAAGATGAATAAAATAAAAAAAATTTCAAAATATCTAATATTGAGCAAATTCATCTTAAACCTCTAGTAGGCTGAACAGCCTCCAGACGGTCGTTAACTAAACACGTATTTAGTGCACCTATAATAATTTTTTTCTATATTCGAAAAGCACGATCTTTAGAAAAAACAAGTAAGAGCAGCGCTGTCTTCGGCTATGCCGAAGGCTTCATACCTTTCATGAACATCTGCAAATTTTACTTTGATAGATCACTGCTTTTGAATACATCTGCATACATCGATAGAGGAGTTACATACTTATATAAAAAATCGCATCTAAACAATCAGAGGTTTGGAAGATATACTTTATATGGCACCAATCTAAGTGATTTTCACTGCTATGTGATCGGTATGTAAACCGGTAACACAATTTATTGGGTTTAGTTTCCTACATAAAGGAGATATATGGCAAAAACTGGTATCTGAACAATCAGTGCTATAGGAGATAAAGCTTATACAGCATAGATTTTGATAATTTTCTCAGTAGACTTTGTATTATTAATTATAAAATATCTTACGAAATTTATCGGTTTTAGCTGTTCAAATAAAGGAGTTTTACCGTAAAATCCCATATCTGAACAATCAGATGTATGGAAGATATATGTTGTAGTCATCCGATCCTTGTTATATTCACTGTAAGTATTCTGTAAATAATGAGTGAAAGTGGTGCGAAATTTCATGTTCCTAGCTGCATAAATGGAGGAGTTATGATAAAAGACCTCATATCTGAACAATCAGTTGTATGGGGTCTGCAGGTTATAGTGACCCGATCTTTGTTATTTTCACTGTAAGTCTTCTGTTGATAATGAGTGAAAACGGCGCGAAATTTCATGGTCCTAGCTACATAAATGGATGAATTATAACGAAAAATCTCATATCTGAACAATCAGTTGTATGGGAGCTATAGGTTATAGTTACCCGATCTTTTTAATTTTCACTGTAAGTTTTCTGTTGATAATTATTGAAAACAGTGCGGAATTTAATTTTCCTAGCGATATAAATGGAGGAGTTATAACGAAAAATTTTATATCTGAACAATCAGTTGTATGGGGGCTATAGGTTATAGTGACCCGATCTTTGTAATTTTTACTGTAAGTATTCTGTTGATAATGGGTGCAAGTACTGCAAAATTTCATGTTCGTAGCTGCATAAATGGAGAAGTTATAACGAAAAATCTCATATCTGAACAATCAGTTGTATGGGAGCTATATGTTATAGTGGTCCGATTCTTCCGGTTCCGACAAATGATTAATACATTATAAAAATACACCCACATACCAAATTTGATACGGATATCTCGAAAACTGAGAGACTAGATTGCATACAAACAGACAGACAGACGGACAGACGGACAGACGGACAGACGGACATGGTTAAATCAACTCAGCTCGACGTTCTGATCATATAAGTATACATTTTAATGGGTCTATCTCTTTTTGTTCTGGTACTTACAAACATCGGACCAAAGTTATAATACCATTTCATGCTCATGAAAGGTATAAAAACGTACCTTTACGGCGGTGTAAATTTTAATCCGTTATGTCAATCCGTTTTATTTTAATCGGCAGTTGAATTATAGATTTTGATAACACGGTTAAAATGAATTATTTCTTGCTATTTAGTAATTACGTAATTAAAGAAATTTTTTTTTGATATAAAAAAATTCGGTGGATTTCGTTGTTAAAAGCACCGTATTTTAATATAAGTTTTATAATTATGTCACCATTCGAAATGGAGAAAATTGCTTTCGAACACAGACCGGCTTGCCGACATATAAAAACCCAGTTTGGATTTTTAAAAGTCTGCCGACGGGATTGCCGGTTCGTAGGTCAACATTGTGTAAGAGAAAGCTGAAAATATGTGTAATTATATCGGCGAGCCCGTCTCCAGGCGGTCTTGGTTTTTCTCCCCTGTAGGAAAAAGTTACTGTCACAGATCGAAATGGATATCATTTTTGGATTTCTCGTGCTAAAATCACCCATTCCTGAATTTTTCAACTCATACAAAAATTGGCCTTCTAGAGGGTTAAAGCACACCTAATAATTATTTAGTCTTCTGGAAAAAAAAATGGAATTTTACTATACACCGGACATGTAAATTTCAAATACAACTATTTTAATCAAAATGAAATTGTGATCACAATATTGAGGCAATTGCTGTAATACATATTTTACTAAAAGTTACCTTCAATACTTTATATTTTGGCTATTAGCATAAAAAAATAAAATTCCAAAGTTGAACTTTGGCCGAGTTTGAATGCCTTCTCTCCCCTCGCCCTCTGTAAAAAATTCCTTCATTTAAACATCCCTCTCTCAACCGAGGTCAAAAAATAATAATAGATTGCGCTTATACAATATATTTATGTTTGGCCGAGCTTCTCCTCCATTTTGTGGCGTGCGCCTTGATGTTGTCACCCAAAGTGGAGGGACCTACATTTTTACGCCGACCGCGAACGGCGATTATATTTTTATAAGATGCTGTTTCTTATGGCAGAAATTCACGCGGAGGGTGCCGGGGCGCGACGGCTATTGGAAAAAACTTATTAGTTTTTTCGATGTTTTTTATGTTAGTTGGCAACTGGTCTCGATCCCGGGGCCCGCGGAATGGTAGTGTGCACTTCTAACCGCTTCACAACAGCGGCATCAACAAAATATAATTATTTTTTACAGGATTTTTTTTTCAATTTGTTAAGTGACCGCTAATCAGTTACTGTATATGGGTTTATACCCTTCACAATAAGTTCAATCACTGGATTGGGACATTCACCATTCGAACAATTTCTAGCCTTTCAATTTATGTCTTAAACATCAAGGGGGTTTTTTCTCTATCGCAACGTAGACAAGTATATTTTTTCTCGTTAAGTATTTTGTTAAAAGAGTAGTCTCACATATATGACAAAATTATATGCCATAAACTTATATATTTTTGTAAGCGATAATTTTGTATGCCTTCAAAGAAATCCATCACACTTTCAAATTGCCTAACGATTAGATATGTACGTCATGAAAGGAAAAAAATTATTCTGGCTATTCTTACGACCGGGCTAGAACGGAGGTTCTGTTGACGACAAAATTCCCTCGAAGTAGGCCTGCAGACTCGGGAAGTATATTACGATATTCGTTGTTCGTATGGAGACCGATCCGGTTTAATGTATGTATGTTTAAATAAAATTATACAAGTACGTAAAGAGATATACATGTACACATACATATATCTACATTTTAAAGTGACTGCTCTAGAAGTATTCGCAAGGATATTTATATACAAACACATGGATGTATAAAAGTGCACATATGGACGTAAGCTTTCCAGTCAGTTACGGCATCTGATTACTGTTTTTGTTTTTTGTAGACTGAAAAAAAGAGCATTGGAAACAGCTTCAATTAAATTTTCCATTTATTATTTTAATACGTTTACAAGCTGCTTTCACCGCTCACAGCTCACATGGCTCTTACGGCTGCAGCTACAGCTACAGCTACAACTATAGCAATCAACCGTTTATCTAGCAATCATCCATTTTGCTCATGCGAGTGGTCATTCCAATTGGAGATTGTTTTAAGGCGCACAATAGGTAGCTCTGGCAGCTCTGGCAGCTGGTAGTTGGCAACGGAAACTGTATCACTGACCTCACATACTCCACTCCAAACGAGCAATTGACCTCGTCTCTAAGGCAGCCAAATTCCTGCCGTGTAGTACATATGTATGTATGTGTACATAGTATTTTATTATTGCATATACATATATATTTATATATATACGTAGTTAAATTGCATACAATTTTATCCGCATTCTACTTGGGAGATTGTGAAATTGTTTGCAAGCTCCCAATTTACTATTTTAAGGCAATATTTTTATTTGTCGTTTGCGCACATCGAAAAACATACGTTTATGAAACTCAGAGCCCATATAGTTACATATATATGTATATATGTATATTCATGTATACTCGAACCATTTAATAGTGTTATACGGTATATAAATTTAATGTATGTATATATGTATGCACACACTTACATACATATGTATCACTGGCGAATGCTTGCTTTTGCTGCCACAATATTATCATTGCCCGGTTTCTTGTTGCCGTTGTGATTTTAATTTGATTTTCTTTGCATTTATTGATATCCTTAAGCTATGTTTGACTTTATTTTATTAGGTTCAACAAATGTTATGCGTTCGACTGAAAATTTACTCTCATGTCTATTTCATTATTAAATATACTCCATCTGCGCTTACGACAACCTACTAACGCAAATATCTAAATACATACTACATACGTATAAGTAAGTATGTCTTAAGCATCAATATTTCGTGAATTTAATTTAGCCTTAGTACAAAAATTCTGCGCACTTTGGTTGCTTGAAGCTTTGCAATTAATTTAAAACTAATTTCTCTCTTTGATTTCAAATAAATAAATTAATTTCTAGTAAGCGAGGAAAAATTATGAAAATAAGTAGATATTTTTTGAATTTTTTTTTTTATTATAGATGAAAGAGGAATTGTTTACGCCAGCACCCTAAATCTAAAGTGTTTTAATGGAGAATTTAATTTCACAGTTACTCGTTACTCGAATTCCTTTTTCTCGAGTCCTGTTACCCGCATCCGATGTGGTACTTCGGTTTTGACAATTCCTTATTTCTATTCCCTATATGCATATACAAATTTCCCTACAAATTTTCCGAATTTACTTTTTAATTTAAAACACTGCATAAATTAAAAAATAAACGTTTGTTTTATTCCACACAAATAAAAGTTAACATTTTATGTTGAATTGCTATAAATTTCTTTGTACTTATGTACGTACATAGATATGTATATAATATATATTAGGTACATATACAAAAACCTAAATTTTTACATTAGACATAGTATGCATACATACATACATATATAATGCGCAGGCACTTGAGGTGAAAAAATATTTAAAGCACATACAAGTCTATACGTTTACAGTAATTTCATGGAAATATTTTTACATTTGATTTTACCTATCTATTACCTCATTTATATCTATGTCCACAAGAACCGCATTAACAAAAACCGATTTGACTCAACACATATGTACACTCTTCGAAGTAATTGTAACCGCACCACATTTTGACAACTTTTAACATATTATTTTTGTTTTTATTTAATTTTGGTTATTTTTTGATCAAAATATAGTTCATTCCTAAACAAAGCCCGTGCAAATCCAAGTTTCAAACTTTGTGCAATGTTTTAAAAAAAATCAACAAACTTTCGCAAATAATTACAATCTTTTGAATTAGATTTCCTAGAAAGATTCTGAGTATGCAATTTTGTAGCCCATAGAATTCTAGTAGAACATATAAGAATATGAGCTTACATAAAATGTGATGAATAAAGCGGAATGTTATTGTAGCAGCATATGACAAAAATGGTTCTATATCTAAATATACTGTCAATACAGAAGGTAACGCAGTTTTATTTTAATAAAAAAAAAAACATCACTACCCTGCAGATTCACATAAAATCTTGTCGCTCACTTCCAAGAATGTGAATTTCTATTTCCGGCTACTGCTTTTGATCAGCAAACATTAGGTATTTTACCAAGCCAAGGACTAAAATTCATCATTTGATATCGGTGCAGAGCAGAAGAAATAAACTTTTACCCATTTTTTATAAACATGCGTTCACAAAAATTTCTTTCACACTTTCTCGCTCTACACGCTTCATGTCTTCAAACAAAAAATTCATTTCCTTCCAATACCAGTGCATGGAACACAACTTTAATTGTTGTAGATACGAGGAAGAGTGCAAAGCAGCAGGGTTTGAAAATTTTTAGCACTTTGCCCTTTCACTTGATCTTTTATCTTTCTTCCGCTGCGCATGAATGTAGTGTAGTGTACATGCACATTAGTACGCAACTTACATTTACAGCTGCAGTATTTCGTTTACTATTTCCGGTCAGCGGGCACACACAAAGCCAATGCTACACTTTGGCAGCGGTTCAGCGTGTGGCAGGCATTGAAAGTGTACGCCAACCAAGTATCGTAGAGGAAATGGCTTCGGTCAACGTTTAGTTGGTTAGGTAGCTTAGCGCTGCATAGGTATGCGTGTGTGTGTGCGTTTGATTTCTAATTCGTTAAAGCTTCATTTCCGGTTCAGTCAAGCATGCAACCATGACCAGACCAACAAGCAAGCAGTCAAAGTGCCAAGTTACAAAGATACACATTGGCCGGGCGGGATTCAGACGAACTTCTGGTCCAAAAAAAAAAAAAAGGAAGTAGCGATGTCAGCTGTATTTCTCACATCAAATCAATGCATTTGGCAATGATGAAACAGTGGGTAGAGAGAGGTTAGTTTCAAAGCATTTTCATTTCGTTGGCAAATTTTCAATGCAGCACCTTGCCTTGCTTCTTCTACTATCAAAAGCAGCTCTTTTACTATTATTTTTGTTCTCTTTTTGGCTTTTGTAGTTTTGATTCTCTCTTTTATATTTACACACATATGAGACTGGAAGCACTATCTCCTNATGCAGCACCTTGCCTTGCTTCTTCTACTATCAAAAGCAGCTCTTTTACTATTATTTTTGTTCTCTTTTTGGCTTTTGTAGTTTTGATTATCTCTTTTATATTTACACACATATGAGACTAGAAGCACTATCTCCTTGTGTCGGCTTGTTTGCCACTTTCGCGTGTTCCCTTTTTTGTTATCGCCATGTCTGGTCAATGCCATCAATGTCTGGTCGCTCAATTTGTCGTCGATCTGACCAACCAACTTCTCAGCACTACGACTTGTAGTAGCCTTTTAGCATGACTTTCGCTGGTAATTTTAGTTTCTGTCTACGAATGCGTTTCTGCGCTTTCTGCCCTGATGACTTTTCGTATTTTTGCCCTTACGGTTCATTGCCAATGTTTGGTCGCACCATAGACGTTTTATGATCGACCAGCCTACATCGCCTTCTAATAACGCCTTTTCAAAGTTTATGCACTTATTCAGCAGCACTAGTGTGTGTGCATGTGCGTGTGTGCGAGTGAGTAGCGGTTGCATCTCAAATGACCAGCTATTGTANGCACCATAGACGTTTTATGATCGACCAGCCTACATCGCCTTCTAATAACGCCTTTTCAAAGTTTGTGCACTTATTCAGCAGCATTAGTGTGTGTGCATGTGCGTGTGTGCGAGTGAGTAGCGGTTGCATCTCAAATGACCAGCTATTGTAGTGTCGGCGAATCTGTGATTTTTGCCAGCTTCTGTGCATCGCATTCAGTCCTCTAATTTATTCGTGTCCTTTTGAACTGCTTTCTTGGGATTTTTTTTTCTTGCTTTTTGGCTGCTTCTGTTGCTGACCGTGCAAATTTGTGGTTTTGTTTTACAATTTAAATCAATTTAAAGTTTAGCCGCTGCACTGCTTTGTGCTGTTCATTCGTTCGCTTCGCCTCGCTTTTATTTTATAATTCCTTAGATTTCGTTGTGGTTCAACTTAGTTTCCAACTGTGCGCTTTATTCTTGTAGATAGCGGCAACTCCGTTTACACAAACCGAAAAGTATAATAAAACATTTGCGCGTTGCGGTAAAGTTGCTGAAAGTTCGTTACAGCGAAAAAAAAACTTTTACATTTGAAAAGCGTTTCAAATGAGGCTCCACTGTGTGGAATGGGCGAAGAAAAAGTATACAGCAGTGAAATAGGCATTTAAACTTGAACAGAGGTCACTAAATGAGAGCTGATAAAGCATTCATTTAGCAAACGCAATGAACTTTTATTTTATTTTATTGAATGCAAAAACTTTTTTAAATTTTCTAGAAATTTAGCTCAACTCCTTCAAAAGCACTTAATTTCCCTACTAAATAGAAAGGTTATTTATTTAGATGACAGACATTTTGAAATATACATAAATTGCATTTGTTTCCCACTAGGGAATATCCAACTAAATTCACATCTTAAGTTACATTGGGTGGATTAGAATTGCACCATAACTCAATTGAGTCCAATTTGAATCAGAGGTTAACTGGACTTAATAGTTTATTTTTATATGTGTGCACACATATCTATACAAATGTATAAAGCTAAGAGACAAAGTTGTTGATACAACTCTATTGGTTGTAATTTTGACGAATGATTTAATGAAGAAAATCTTAAGCCAGCATTCGTATTCAGCTTTCTCAACGAGATCTCGCATCCTTATCGAAGATAGCCTTTTTAGTATTAAACACATAAAGACAACTTTAGGTTAGGTTGGGCTAATGTGACAGTCAGTCCTGAAGACCATTGCGATGCCACTGTGAAATGCAGAAACCTCACTGGCTATATTTTATGGAAAGCTTTTGAAGCTCTTATGAAGCGTAGGATTGCTATACAAGAAATTGTTTCCTTAAAATCCTGCTCTGCTTTTAGCTCAAGCTGGACAACTGCAGAAGAAGTGCTCGACTGTTTCTTCCTCTTTGGCATCTCTGCAACTTCTACAAAATTCATGGGAGAATACAATTAATTTTGAAGAGTGCCAGCCAAATATCCAATGACCGATTACACATGCCATGACCTTCAAAATGTCCCCTCTTGGGATGCTGAGCAGTTCTTCTGTTTTTTTTCTATCAAATTGCTGCCGTAGTAGCCTAGCTACCTCAGTCCAGATCCTAAACGTGGCCATATTATAGCACAGCATGTCCATAAGAGTATTTGGGTACTTGCCTTTAGCGGCAATCGCCAGATTATCAGCATAATGACGTGGCAACCTCCTCTCGCTAGTGTTAGCAGCAATGAGTTCACTGCCAAGTTCCATAAAAGAGGAGAAAGGACGCCTTCTTGAGGAATGCCTCTACAGACAGGTATGTGGTGTTGTCTAACCTAGCAGTTATTTTCCGCTAGACGAGTATAGTCTTAATCAAAGATACAACGTAAAAGCGCTTGCATTGATGTCGTTAAAGGCCCCTTCTAAATCTACAAAAACAACCAAAGCAGATTCCTCGTCTGATAAGCTCTTTTCCACATACATTTCATGAACATCAGAAAATTTTACTTCATCTGATTACAGCACTTGGGAGCTGAACAAAATGGTTATACTCATTGTATACATGGAGGAGTTATATAAAAAAAACTCATATCTGAACCATGTGTGGTATCTATGCCTTATGAAGACCGATTTAAATGATTTTCATGATCGATATGTAAACTTGCAACACAATTTAATGGTTTTAGCTGCCTTCATAAAGGAGTTATATCCCAAAGGCTTGTATCTGAACAATCACTGGTATAGTGGATATTCATATACATATTTTACAGCACCGATCTTGACGACTTTCTCAGTAGACTTTGTATGATTATTTAGAAAAAATCTCACGAAATTATCCGGTTTTAGCCGTCCAAATAAAGGAGTTTTAATGTAAAACCTCTTACCTGAACAATCAGTTGTATGAAGGCTATAGGTTATAGTGACCGGATCTTTCTAAATTTTGCTCTGAGTTTTTTGTTAATAATGACTGAAATAGTGCGAAATTTGATGTTTCTAGCTGCATAAATGGAGGAGCCCTACGTGAGCTGTATGTTATAGTGGTCTGATTTCGCCTATTCCCAATGTATTAATCATTATAATAAATCTCAAGCTTCGAAATTACACAAAAAAAGCCGAAACTCATCAACTTTATATTGGGACAGAGAATATGGATATGTAAACACTTTTTCAAAATCTGGTAATTTTTGCACGATATTTTCATTTTTATGAAAAAAATCAAATTTTAGCAAGGAGAAACTTAAAAATAAATATTGCCAAAAGAAAGAAGTTTAAATAGGCTTACAGCCGAAAATAAGTAAAAAAGTAAGGTAAAAGAGTTATGTTTATTTGTACATCAAGTTTTCTAAAAAAAAATCAAAATTAAATTTTACGGCGAACTTAACGATATCCCTTATTTTTGCAAATATAGATTTGCATATCTGAGATATTGGAAAAAATCTGATGCCGGACTCAAAGCTAGCGCATCGAAGCCCTTCAAATATGTAAAACCTGTTCTCACGGTCTGGACTTTTGTCAAATTTTCCTATTAAAATGCTCTGTTATAACACCTTCCTTTTCGTGTGCTTAAATGGCTTAGATAGTGACTAAAATTAAAACTAGTTAATCTAAGTGCATCAAAGTCTACCACACACACAGAATTTTGATAGATAGTTTGGCACACGATGGCCTAAAAAACTTCTTTCGTTTCATGAATTTTTCGCATTCGGTAGAAGCATTGAATGCTCTATTTTCATATTGCTTCCAAATTAAAGCTTTATTGGGAAACTTTGATAACTAAGTATCATATAAATACATACATACATATTTTTTTTGATACTTTGCCTTTCCTTCTTTTTTTTCTGCTGTAATTCCATTTTTTACCACAACTTGTCTACGCGTCATTGTTTGCCAATTCAA
>NW_016172330.1:10949-13227 GCF_001687245.7 Rhagoletis zephyria | reverse complement strand
GATATGCTGCAACCATGCACTTACTTTCCCAAATTCCATCCTGCTTATCGGCATTATTTTCCAAATATGCCTGCTACTTCATTACTAATTACTCAATTTTCCAACTGCGCCTTCTTTGTTGGCTCGACGTATCCTAAAAAGACATAAATTTACATTAAACAATTGAAATCGCAAAAATTAGCAAATAAAATACTCGATTTGTTTTGTTTTGTTGTCAAATTTCTGAGAAATGTGAATTCACCACGATGCGATACAGAAAGAACAAGGACCAGGGATGTAATTTTAAGTAAATCTATTATTCAGTGGCAAGGCGCAGAGCGTTCGGGGCAGCAATATTAATTTGTATCAAATATAACATTAAACGGTGGTTCTAATACATTTTTTGATATTATTAACCAGAGTACATACATTATATGGTATTTCTTTCAAAAATTAATGTACTATATGAACTTTTTTTTTTCAAATATTTCTTAAGTTTCTTACATGAGTGCTGAAAAGCAACCATGCGTGTAAGAAATTGTGTGCTACCTAAACTTTCACCTCTGGAAACTTTATCCCCATAAAGGACTTCACCACAGTTTTTTTACTGGATATACTGAGGTTTGGAATAAACTTTTTTGTTTACTTATTCTTTAGAACGTTCCTGATGATATGTTAACGTATATTTCAAACACATTCTGTTTATTCCGGCTGTGAAATGGGATNAATGTGGTTTTTTGCGTTCCCGTACTTTTGGATTATGTTCCGGATCCGGTCCGGATTGTTAGGGAAAGAACCTAATGTTTTAAAAAGTTGAGGTCTTCGTCTTCATGTTCCCCAAGTTCGTGTTGGATGAAATGCTCCATCTCCTGATCTAGCTTGCGGCATTTTCCGGAATTCCCTTCGGAATGCATTCCGTAGTGACTTCCACTTGTTCCTGACGCTGACTCCTGGAAATAAAATTACAAACATTATCTTTTTTCACTTATATTACAAAACTCTCTTATTTTATTTAGATTTTCGGCTACGGGATCTCTTTCAAAACTTTGGCCTTTAGTTTCCGAATGGGTGCCCCAACTTTGTCAAAAATTGTGGAAACCATTGCAGTTATTCGGGAAATACTTCAACCAATTCATATGAAAGTGCCCAACGAATGTACATTTAGAAAAATCGCAACTGATTATAATCAAAAATGGAATATTCCTAACTGTTTTGCGAGCATCGATGATGGCCACCTCATTCCGGCACAATGTATTACAACTATAAACAATTTTACTCTATTGTTCTACAAGCTGTAGTGGACTCCGACTACAAGTTTATTAAAATTGACGTTGGGGGATATGGGAAGCAGAGTGATGGCGGAACTTTTCGTTCCTCTTCGCTTTTTCATTTGATGGAAAATGGACGCCTAAATATTCCTCCTGATACGACCGTACCATCAAGTGCGATTAGAATGCCATATGTTTTCATAGGTAATGAAGCATACCCACTATTGAAGCATTTATTGAAGCCCTACAGCAGAAATAACCAAGATGCCGAGAAAGAATATTTCAATATGCGCCTTTCACGGGCAGGACGCACTGTAGAATGCGCTTTCGCAATAATTAATTCAAAATTTCGTATTTTATGTAAACCCATTGAAACTTTACCAGAAAGAGCACATAAAATTATAAAAGCAATATGCATTCTACATAACGTCATAATTGAAATGGAAGGCTTTGATCTTGCATACGATGAACTCTCTTGCCCAACTTTTGGAAGATCAGGGCAAAATAATAGACCATGTGCCAAAGCAAGCATTATTCGCGAAACATTCGACATTGATTTTATGTCGACATAGAATATAATACCGCGCTTGTTATTGTTGAGATATACATTGTCAAACACAAATTGATAGCATATGGCAACACTTTTCTTCTCATTCTTTTTCTAACTTGTTATATCTTCTCGCATACTTACAAGCAGTGTTGCCAGAACTTTTTGGACGAACCGGCTAAATTGGCAAATAAAACCGACTAAAAACGGCTAAAATGTTTCAACTAAATTTCACATGTTTTATTTAAATAAATCACGAGTAAAAACACTATTTCTTGGAGAGAAGTTACAAATTCGAGCCGGAAAAAATTTTGCCAGCAAGAATTTGCAATTAGGAAAAACATATGATTGTGGCACATGGTTGGATTTTTTGTCGACGATAATTTGAATAAACAAGTTCGTTAAATTTAAAAATTTACAAACTGGAGCGATTTTAAAATGAAAAATGTAAGTTAATACTTGTTTACTTAATTAATTTAGTTAA
>NW_016172330.1:0-4312 GCF_001687245.7 Rhagoletis zephyria | reverse complement strand
TCGTCTCGCGATACGCTCTTCGTCATTATATTTTAAATTTACGCCACTTCTTGAGCTTGAACCACTAGTAACAGATGAACTGGAAGATGACGACGAATAACGCCCAGATCTACGTACAGAGCCTCTATACCGAGAATTTCGATTTTCCTGCTGTGGGGTATAGCGGCTGCTTGAACTGGAGTCTCGAATAACGGACCGCCGATTGTGACGCTTCATTTGCCGACTTCGGTGCTTTGTATGGCGATCGCTTCTACGCCTTTCCGCATCCCTTTCTAGTTGTGCAATTCTACGCAAAGCATCCTCCATTATTGTTTGTGAAGAATTCATTTCTTTGCATAAAATTTGTGCATAAATTTTCAATCTTTGTTTAAGTAATAAAAAACGCGTGTGATTTGATCTACACAACAAAACGTAATGAAGAACAAGATGGCTGTCGGGTAAGGGTTGCCATCTGGTACGAAACTAAAAAATTCTTTTAGAATTGTGAAATGTTGTGGTTAGATCTAGCAACTGACGTTACTACAAGTATTGATATTGAGGACGAGAAAGTGTGGTATAATTCAAACGAAGTACGACAGTGGAAGCGTGCGATGGACGAGGAATATAAATCCCTGATGAAAAATTGCACTTGGAAACTGCTTGAGCCTCCGGAAAATCAAAAGGTAATTGACAACCGTTGGGTATTTAAAGTGAGGGAAAACCCTGATGGCACAATCGAACGGTTTAAAGCGCGTTTAGTTGTTCGTGGTTTCACACAACAATGTGGTATCGATTATGAAGAGACTTTTAGTCCAGTAGTGAAATACACGTCTGTTCGATTAATTCTGGCTTTGGCAGCGAGTCACAAAATTAAATTAATTCAGTTCGACATTAAAACAGCATTTTTGTACGGCGAACCGAAGGAAAGTGTTTACATGAAACAACCGGTAGGTTATGAAGACAAAAGTGGCCGCGTGTGCAACTTAATCAAAAGCTTGTATGGACTTAAGCAAGCTTCGCGATGCTGGAACCAAAAATTCACTTTCTTCATTCTCAAATTCGATCTCAGGCCAAGCAAGTCAGATCCGTGCGTGTTTGTTCGTAATAACGGCAATAGAATGACAATTATCGCCATCTATGTGGATGATGGCTTGTTAGCGACAAACGACGATAGCGAAATTGATGTGTTCATTTCATACTTACGACAACATTTCGAAGTAAAAGTGTTTGAAGACAAGTATTTTCTCGGGTTCGAAATTGAACAGTTACCCGATAGTTCAATTCGCATACACCAAAAAAACATACGCCAAGAAAGTGCTAAATCGTTTTAACATGATGGATTGTAAAACGGTATCAGCTCCGATGGACTGCAATCAAAAACTTGGTGATTTTATCAACGACGAGCACGAAAAGGCGTTTCCATATCGAGAAGCCGTTGGCAGCTTGATGTATTTGGCAATTGGAACAAGGCCAGATATCAATTATGCTGTTGTCGTAAGTCGATATTTGGAGCGACCAAGCGCAACACACGTCAATGCGGTAAAACGAATTATGAAGTACATAAGGGGCATATTGAACACAGGCATCCTTTACAAAAGCGACAATGAGTTTGATTTCGTTGGTTATAGGACGCTGACTACGCTGGAGACACAGACACGAGAAAGCCAACAAGTGGCTTTGTCTTCCATATTGGTTCGGGTGTAATTAGTTGGGCATCAATCAGTCAGCAGTCAGTATCAACCTCTTCAACAGAATCGGAGTATGTAGCTGCGTGTCAGGCAGTCAAAGAACTCGTTTGGTTAAAATCGCTCGTGGCCGAACTGTCGATGAAAACCGATTTTAAAATCAAGTTATACATGGACGGTATTCCACAAGCGAACGAAGCATACTGATGTTCAATATCACTTCATAAGGGAAAAATTTGAAGAGGACTACTTCGACCTGAAATACGTTTGCACCGAAGAACAAATTGCAGATATACTTACTAAACCATTGAATAAGAATCGTCATATGTTGTTGTGCCAATTAATGAATTTAACCTTTTATTAAAATGTTTAATTTAAATTTTTGAATTGTATTAGACAATGAGTGGAAGTGTTGAGATATACATTGTCAAACACAAATTGATAGCATATGGCAACACTTTTCTTCTCGTTCTTTTTCTAACTTCTTGTTATATCTTCTCGCATACATGCAAGTATATAATTTCAGTACATCATTACATCAAATAGTTCAGTTAAAACATCCGTTTGTAAGAGCGCATTTTTCTAAAACTAATAAACGTTCTGTAAAAGCAAATCTTGTATCCGTTTGAATCTTGGTATTTTATGTGGTAAAATTAGTCTGCGCGACTACAGAAAACAACAAAATGTCCCAACAGTCACAATGGAATGGCCCATGTAAGAAAAGTTCTGAAATAAAACGATGAATCCGCCTTAACATGTTGGAGAAATTTTCTATATACATACATACATACATGCATACATATGTATGTATGTTACCGTATCATTTTCTTTCGAAATTTAAAGTTCTACGGATGTCGGTTGATTACTAAGGACATAATGTAATTCAACAACAACTCGTATATCAATAAATCTGCACCTAAATGTACTTTCTATATTAAGGAACGGTACTTGGCGCGCAATAACTTGTATCCGCCAAATGCAATGCCATGTATCCGTACACGTCCGTTATTTCACAATAGAGCAAAAAAAAAACGAATTTTCTTCAAAACTTCTGAATGGATTTCTCACAACATACCAAATATGAGCTGCTATAATTATTCATCATTAAATTTATGGATATGGAAACAGTTGAGACAGGGTCATGATACAATTGAAGGGACTAGAATCAAAAGGATCTAAGTAGTTCTGAAATTTTTTTGAGATAATGAATGTTAAAGTTGATAACTTATTGTAAATGCATTTGAAATGATTCTTGCCTGAATGAACGCAGGTTAATTAACTAATTTAAATGAATGTTATTCTTTGTCACCACATAAACACTATATTTAACTATACAAATATGGGTATAACTTATATTTTCGAAAGTGTCACTTAGACCCTTATGATTCTAACCCCTTCAATTATTCACAATAGTCTTCCCAGAATTTTTTGCCTCAAATCGAGATTCGTGCTCCCATATTTTCATTTGACGCATTTCAATGTTGATTCTTTTACTTTTAGTTGGCTTTGCCTTTTATTTCTAATGTTTATAATTTTTCATAAGAAAAGAAAAACCGTTTGCAATGAAGTGAGTGATAAAAATTTCGAATTTGTTTACAAAGGGCCAAATTCACAGTGCGTAGTTAACTCAGAATCGGCAGTTTTCAGTACAAAAATCTGTAGTTAACTGCCGATTGTGAGTTAGCTACGCATTGTGGGCTAAAAGTAAACAAATTCAAAATTTGTATCACCCACTTTATTTGAAACGTTTCGGCATTTGCAAATTAAAGGTTTGTTAAAAAAAATACGTATACCTATTTGGTACATGGCGTCTGGAAATTTACAGTATGGGTGCATTCGANCAATGAAGTGAGTGATAAAAATTTCGAATTTGTTTACTAAGGGCCAAATTCACAGTGCGTAGTTAACTCAGAATCGGCAGTTTTCAGTACAAAAATCTGTAGTTAACTGCCGATTGTGAGTTAGCTACGCATTGTGGGCTAAAAGTAAACAAATTCAAAATTTGTATCACCCACTTTATTTGAAACGTTTCGGCATTTGCAAATTAAAGGTTTGTTAAAAAAAATACGTATACCTATTTGGTACATGGCGTCTGGAAATTTACAGTATGGGTGCATTCGAAAACGTCAAAATACAAAGAATCAGCCTTTTTTATTTCTTAACCTCAGCAGATTGCGCAAGTTAGACCTTNTACGTATACCTATTTGGTACATGGCGTCTGGAAATTTACAGTATGGGTGCATTCGAAAACGTCAAAATACAAAGCATCAGCCTTTTTTATTTCTTAACCTCAGCAGATTGCGCAAGTTAGACCTTTTTTTTCTAGTCCGGTTTAGAAATAAACCTTTGATGCTTTGTATTTTGACGTTTTCGAATGCACCCTATGTAAACTTTTTAGTGTGGGCAACAATGATAGTTGCGATCCCGTACGAGTCCGGACTTGTCAGAAATAGTCAGAATCATTCAGATTTTACTGGAAATCGATCCCGTACTCGGTTCTNTTTTTTTCTAGTCCGGTTTAGAAATAAACCTTTGATGCTTTGTATTTTGACGTTTTCGAATGCACCCTATGTAAACTTTTTAGTGTGGGCAACAATGATAGTTGCGATCCCGTACGAGTCCGGACTTGTCAGAAATAGTCAGAATCA
>NW_016172329.1:0-13228 GCF_001687245.7 Rhagoletis zephyria | reverse complement strand
ATTTCATACTAAAATATCGATATTTAGATATACAAAGAAGAGATAATTAAAGATAAAAGAAAGCACCGTTTTGAAATAATAGAGGTTTCACCCTCTCCAGTGAAATTTGCGCAACCGCACAAACGAGGTTTTGCATTATCTTGAAACGCGGTTTTGTACTTTAAACGATGATATATATGTAAGTGCACAAACGAGGAAAACACAATGAATTCAAAACTCGATTCACGAACCCCTGGGGAGAGTAGTCATGGAACTACATTTATCAAGACAAAAAAAAATCCGACCACTTTAAGTCATTAAAAATACATACATACATGGACAGAATATTTATTCAGCAGACCTCAACTATAGCCAACTATGTGAAAATAACAGGAAAACACCTGAACGAAAGCTATAAATCAGGACAAACAGGACAAATATGAAAAACTGTGTGTGATCATATTCAGAAAAATTAATTTTATTTCAATAAGAAAGCCGAACCAGATGCTTAAAATTAGTCGACAGTGTGTGAGAGCCTATAAGAAAAGAAAAAAAGAAAGAAAATATGAAATACGCTATTAAAGAAGAACGCGAAAATAGAAACTATGTTTCCACTGAGACTCTGTTCCAATTACAGCCACTACATAATCCTAAAGATAATGAAATCTACGCAGCTTTAATGCTCAATATCCCCTGAGCTATAAAAAGTATTAAAAGATTCCAAAATATTTCTACCGTCACGTCACGTGCGGCCGGATTGCAAAAGTGCGGCGAAAATTCGAGAGAATAAAGTTTCTAGATAGGCCCCTTTTGACATTGACTTGGCTAAAAGGGTCACCTAAGAAGCGAAAACTGTTCACTGTAACGACTTGTACCCTAAGTTCTCTCTTTATATTCATTTGTAGTGTGACCTCCTCTCAAGCACAACATTATTATTGTAATAAAAAGCGAAAAGTTATTGACGTATAAAAGTAGTCAGAGAATAGGAAATCAAACAAAACCAAAAGGAAAAGGAATCAACATAATTTTTGGTTAATAGTAACAATGCCTTGGTTGATATTTTCAACAATGATTTGGTAATATTAACCACACTTTCGTTTACATCAACCAAACTTTGCGTTTGAATACGCTAATATTCTGCACTTCACAGATGCTTTTTCATAATTCGGAGATACAAAACAAAAATTTTCATTATCACTTTAGCATTGTGCCTCTGACGGGAAGAAACGATTCTTCTGAAAGTTAGCAAATAACAGCAAGCATCTCTGCACACTCACCCACAGCCGTTCTGCAAATTTATTCTCAAATGTTGGACTTGAATTGATTTTCTTCGTCGTTTGGTTTGGTTCTGCACTTCACAGAGGTATTTTTTAACGGAGAATATAAAAAATAAAAAATGTCCCTTTTAAAATATAATGAAAACATTACCCAGTTTGTTTCGCACCTCACTTGAGGGTTTCTATTTAATCGGTTATCTTTGTACAATCTATAAAGCACAGGGAAAGTTGTGCCCAGGATGGTGTTGCACGCTGAGTTTCCAGTTCCACTGAAAGAGAACAATAAACCCCCTGCTGCTTAGTGGTTCAAAACTGGCATTTAGTGTTCGTAATTCACTGGAGCCTTCATTTTTCATTTCATTCAAATGCAGAAAAAGTAACAATTTTGAAGAAAATGTACTCTCCTGTTCCAGTTAATAAATGTTACATAACAAAAACTAGAACTTGAAAACTTGAAAACAATTGTACGGTTCTTCCAAAACAAAAAAAAAAAAAAAAACACAAAAAAAATTTTGAAATGTTATAAAAAATGTTCACCAAACTAAATAGTTTTTTGTTTGCTTTTTAGTAAAAATTGGTTGAAAAATGAAGGTTTCGGTGGATTATGAACATTAAATTCCAAATTTTGAACCACTGTGTGCTGGCTTCGTCGTGCAGTATGAATTATCGTAAACGCATTTTGGTAGCAAGGGATGGCGAAGTCCTTGAAAAGGATTTGGCTTCATTTTTTCGCTACAGCAGGGGAACTTGTACAATTAAATAATACAATTAACTGTAAATATTTGATTTAAATTAAGATATGGGTAAGGTACTTTTATCATACGAGTTGTATGT
Source organism: Rhagoletis zephyria (assembly GCF_001687245.7). Classification (NCBI taxonomy): domain Eukaryota; kingdom Metazoa; phylum Arthropoda; class Insecta; order Diptera; family Tephritidae; genus Rhagoletis; species Rhagoletis zephyria. Next base: position 11,138 of record NW_016172329.1, on the reverse strand, counting down.
ACGTATTCCCAAATCATTTTGAAAAAAAAAATGTCGTTTATTTTACGTTGGTTAATATGGTCACCGTACCCTTGCCCATATGATTAGCATGTGCTAAGAAACAGTTTTTCGGATTTTCTGACGAACCTGTAATTTTGAGTTGTGTCACTTTTGAAGAACATGTGCGATATGTGCGTCTCAAAATGCAATTCACCGATCTGTACCAAATTTGGAATATTTTCCCTCTTCTAAAAATATTCACTACGTTCACTAACAACACCAATACTTCAAGAAATCCCGAAGCTAACGTCTAAGAACAATTATTTTTTTTAAGTGTCACTTTTAGAAAATTGTGTCCCAGCTTTTTAACCCAACAGTGATTAAGAACACGTCCCATCCAGATATTAAAGTGAGCGCAACAATGCAAGCATGCAAGTGAACACGACTGCGCATGCGTGCTACATTAACGAAAATGCTTCGATTACGCTTGAATGCAAGCGTTAAAAGCCATTTAAAGTTTGTATGCGTTTCGTGAGCATACAAATGCACTAAAGCTGACCACTTTTTAATAGGTTAATAATTTGTTTAAAATCAACAAAAAGTCACGTTTTAACTTATACTTAATTGAATTTATGCTCTAAATATAAAGTTACCAGCATCGAATGCAATAGAAACGCACGCAATGGCAACGACAACCTTAAGGCAACTTAGAATATTGAAATTCTTACAGAGAGTAAATCTTCAAACCCTTTAGCAACAATTCAAATTGCACAATTGAATTCGTTGAATTAACATTCAAGTATTTAGTGTCGGAAATTAGTTGTTGCAGATTTAAATAGTTTTCCTTCTCAAAAATTGATTGTGTTTAGACTTTTTATTTTGTATTTAGACAGTTTTTTATGTATGTATTTCATGAAATTGATTGTCAGTTAACAAACAGGTTTTGTAATTATGCAATTACGCGCTTGAATTCCTCTGCATATTATTACAAAATTAAAGTCAATGAGCGTAAAACATATTTAAATGTTCACTTGCAAGCCGTATTAACATAGTTAGTACCGATTCGAATCGAAACAAGTTCTAGCAGAAACTGTAGCAAAGCGGTATGAATGAAACAACGATGTCGTGAGAGATTTATGGAAGACATAAAATGCGAGATTAAGTATAGACACAAAAGCGAGTACATATATACTTGTATTGGCATCTATTGCCGTTTAGTTAAAGTCATTCATGTCTACGATGCATTGAATTCTTTTAAACGAATATTGAAAGCATTTAGCAGTCAGTTAATACATATTTACAGACCCACTCCCACCAGATGACAACAATCGCCGAAATGACTAATGTCATAAATTAGGCGGTAAAAAATATGCCGCAAAAATTTGATTATATGCAAAAATATATTAACATTTTTTGTGCATTTCTTAACGCGTAAAATCTAGTTTTAGAGGCATATTTTTAGGCGAAGTAGTTATGACTTGGCAAAATCTGTAATCCCTGGGGAAATAGGCAGCATGAGCACCGAACAACAATTTGCAAAAGAGATGGCCAATTGGCGGATTTTTTTTGATGTCGTCCCAAACCGGCAAAACGGAATATTAAGGAATAGTTTACTCACTAAGGATTCTAATCTAAACATTTCCGAACTCACAAACCAACAGTCAGTTAGGGGAGCTTTCGTCAAGCTTCATTCAACGTGACACTGAAATTGTATGCGATAATGCCCACTAATTATTTAATACTCATTTTAATGTAAATTATTAAGCAGCCTCGAATAGCGTAACCAAAAAAGAAATGACTCTTGGACTATAACTGTATACGAGTGTGTACTAAGGTGATTCAAAATAAGTAAAGTCGGAATTTTAATGCTCTTACTCCTTATGATTGTTTTATATCGCAAAAAATATAACCCGCTTTTTAATACTAAAGCTTTTTCAGTTATCCCCCATTGCGTTTTCTGGCATTTCTTAGGGGTTTTGGTGGACCTATAAAATATAGTTACTATGAAAAAATGGTTAAATAAATAATTAGGTATTATTATTTTGGAAATCCGATCGAAAAATATTGATTTTCAGAAATTCTATACCATTTCTAGGAAAAGTGGTTTTTTCCCCATATAAAATACATGGAAAAGTTTTGAGCGGTTTGAGCGACCTCTAAATATTTTTTCATTTCAAAATACGAATAGAGGGGTATATTTTTTTGATATAAAACAATCCTAAGGGGGTGAGAGCATCCAAATTCCGATTTTACTTTTTCACATGCATTTTTTGACCACCCTAGTGTGTACCCACCCACCAATTGTTAAGTTCATGGGCCTTGACCTTTTTCGTGTAAGCAAACAAGCGACTATAGAAGACGAATAACTGACAGTTATGTTAATGAGACCGCGCTTCAATTTAAGTTAATGTAAAAGTTACCAAAAACGCCGAGTTGAAATAGTCAACAAAAAAGCACGTGAGAGCAGCAAAAATGAGCGTAAATAACAAACAATAATGACAACAGATGTCGAACAGAGCATTAAGCGCTGGTTATACTTGCATTGTGCTGCAGCGCATAACATGAGTACTGCCACATATAGAATCTGTTTAACGAGCTTTGCATACAAGCGATTATCCTACGCAGCGCATGACAGGGCATGGCATCTAAGTCTGGAGAATTTTGATTTTTCGCTATGTGACATTTTCAAAGAGAGATGCCACTCTCATTGCTCTCATTAGTCTGTTCCAGTACCCATCAGATTTAGAGGAATTACTGAGAAGTCGTTCTTGTACATACATTCATTGGGGCATATTTATATTCAAAACAAAGTCAATTATAAAGCTAGTTGCCGCCATTTCATTGAAAATTATGACAAAAAGCAGCAACTAACTTTAGTGTCGACTTCATTTAAGCTATGAATAAGCATTCTTCACTTATGTTTTCCTAACTAAATGCTGGAGTAGTGGAACAGACTAACTGATCACAGTGAGCAGCTGATTCTGGAAAATTATGCGCTCTATGCCGAGTATAATTACACCACTGCTTCACATGCGCTGCTTCTCTATGCCCTGCACTTGCAATGTAAGTATAACCAGCGCTTTAGTCAAATCAAACGACCCACCCGCACGAGCGAGTGCATAAAAGACGAAATAGCTTGCCGGCCGCTTGAAACCCGTTCACGTACCCGTATATTATATCGTACGCACCTAAAGCTCGCACGAAAATATTGTGTGAGTTCTGTTAGTATTCAAATAATTTAAGATCTGCTACTTCTCAGTGGTTGTTGACATTCGCCGCAGGCAAAGAGGGGTTTTGCCATTTTTTATCAGTACATATGTATGTACTTACATATTTATTTATATGGTTATTTATTATTAGCGTGTTTTTCAAGTCAATTGCATTGTCGTTGGTTTAAGCAGTTTTAATCAGAAAACTAAAAAAAAAAGTAATGCGCAATGGAGGGAGGGTTCGATTGTTTAGTTTGGCGAGTGATTCGTTCAGGTAAATCGCTGCCCCTGTGCTATCATTATTGTGAGTTACATGAATTCTCGTTATATTTTATGGATCAATGGAGTTCATGTTCCATTTTTACGTGGAAAATAGTATTTACGTACTAATAAAACAGTTATGAGAAAGCGCGTGCAGCTGCGCAAATACAATATAATAAAAGGGTGTCGCGTTTCCAAAGGGGAAAAATAGGCTTGGTCATTTTAATGCAATGGTCAGAGAAAACAAAAAAAAAAGGTTTTAATAAATCCTTCATACATTTCCGAGTGTTATGCACTAAGTAATGGTCTAAAAAGGTCAGATTCTAGAGGGCTTTTAGAAAAAAAAAAAGTTATCGCTAGTTGTGCGTCTTTTTTTTTTCAATTTTATTTTTAACAAAACGGGCCACTAGGTTGCGCTATGATGCAAAAAAAAACATGGAAGGAACATGAATCAAGAACTGCAAAGAATGTTTCTAAATAATTAGAGGATTCACAAGACGTGTTAGAGGATTTTTAACTACGCCGAAATGTTTTTGAACTGATAAAAAATATATAATTAGCCCCTCTTAAACTCATTTCGATCGTTATTTTACATTAAAAAAATTTTAACTTAAGATTTTGCGACGGTTAACCCTTGTGAATCCCCTAAATATTTCTTCAAGTTTTTTGCACCTAAGTTAGAAACGAATGGCGGGCTTTGTTTAACTCAGCCAAAAACACCAATATATTAGCAAAATTTATTTGGTGATTTTGTTGTGTAAGAAATCTGGCAACGTTATACATTATGTTTATTGGAAATTCAGAATAGCAGATTTAAGTTGTGTTGTACCTGAGCCATGCTTAAAGTTTCCGAACCACAGAACCGAATCAAGCCAATTTTTGGAGTGGTCAAAATCCCGGCTTGAAATGAGTATCGAAATATTAATAATGTGAATAATCCAGCCGTAGCATAATTAAGGTAGCATGAAAAAAGGTTTCAATTTTGGCTGTTGGAAGTATCTCTTATGGACAAATCTTTAATGGAGTTGGCTTAAAACAGTGAATGCGGACGTTTGTATTTTGGAACGAATTTTTGTGATCCCTTGTCAAAATCTGCATCAAAGTTTTTATAAACTCCCTTGATGGGTCAAAGTTAATGAGATTTTTTTTAATAATATTCAGCGACTTTTGATCTTCTTTTGGTGAAAATCTAAATGACTCCATCATCTCTTAGTCGACTTTCATTTCCCAGGTACCCCTGAAAAAACGAGATTTCAACTACTAGTATTGTCTGTAACTGAATGTGTGGCAAATAGGCTTAAAAAATATTTATTAAAAATCAAATTTTAAGCAAATACATATTGTATCTATGTATGATCTTTTGACGTTGTTCAGGTAGCTTCATCGGTGTAGAACTTCTACGGTTTATAGCGAAAAACTTGGCTAAGCGATTTTCAGCGGCTTTTCGGTGGGCCATTTTTTTCCTCAAGAGAGTTTTGTAGACACCGAAACAAATGGAAGTCAACAAATGGATGAATTGAAACTTAACAACCAACTCCTTTTCTGTTGGTCAATTTTGGTAGCTCTCTCTTAATTGCTTCGTTCAAACGTTCGAGTTGTCCCCAGTAGATGACCGAATTGATCGTTTGGCCACGCAACCTCATTCGCCGTCAATCCAGGCTTCGAAGTCGTTTGTGAAGGGCGATAGAGAGATACTAATATGAGTTGTGCACCGCGACCTGATGATCTATTGTGCGCTCTCCTCTTCACAACACTTCATCTAAGCCCAGATCCCTCAGAAAGTTCAAAAACGACTTCGGAGGTAGGGAGTGGATGTGCTCAAGATGTGGCCTTACTTGCTTAAGTTGCCTTGTTTTGTATCCAATCCATTTTTCGCAGCCCGTAATGATTCGCTCCAAAAATGGTTGGATTTTAATGCAGCATTTCACTGATGGTTGATCCCATCAGAGATCCCGTCCCAGAGAGGTGCATTTTTGCGCAACGGAATCGAGCAAAACACTTCTGGGTGCCGTTCTCAAAAATTGTTCCAGCAAAATTCTTTTGTAGAGCTACTTTTAATGCCAGCGAATGACGCTGAAATGAAGTTACCTGGTAACAGGAAATATTGAATTTGCCATTGAATTACCAAAAAAAATTATATATGGCCACATATTTAATATGTAGGTAGGCATTTATGTATGTACGTACATACACAGCGTGTAGGAGCAATTAATATATAGCACAAAAAAGTAATAAAAAACATTAAAAATCATAGTTGCAAACTTGGTGCTTTAAGCACTAGATTTAGTGCTTTTTGAAAATTAAAACGCCAAAAAAAATTACTTAGTGCCTAGTGCCTTTTTTAGTGTTTTTTTTTATCTAATATTACTCCGAGATAGTTAAAATCTGAAATAATTTGAAATATTATAAGCTGCGGTGTCTCATGAAGATGCGGAATTTACAAGAATATACAAATTTAAATGCACTAAAATACAACCATGATTGATAAAAAGCTAAAGTTGCAAACCCACCTTGTTGAATTCAAGTCGCGTTGAAAATGGTAGTACGCAGGTAAGTTAAGTATTTCTTTTTTTCTTTTCTAATTGTTTGTACAAATTTTATTTTTTTTACCACCTAAATAAAACACATCGTTTCTTGGTGCTGAATCCAAATCTGCCTGCACAATTGCTCTAGTACTAGAATTTTTAGATATCCTACCCCCAGATTGCCAACAACACGGGTTTTAGCGATATTTGAGGTTATATAATGAAAATATCAAATTTTTTGCTCATTTCTACTTAGGACATTATTTTCGTGTGTTGGGATTCGATTTTTTCTCGAGGTATAGTAGTTTTAATAGTACTTCGGTATTACGTCGTAAGCATGAGTTATCATAGCATGTGTAGAGGCTATACAATCGTTATAAGCGAAAACGTTTTGTGTATTGGTTTATGTATGTATTCTTGTAAATATTGTAAAATTTTTGCTTTTGTTAAATACAAACTGTTATGAAACAAGCATCATTTGATTTAAAAAAATTTGGTGCTTTTAGTTTGGTAAAACGCCTTTTTTCCAAGTTTTTGGTGCTTTTTGAAAATCAAAAGTTGGTAACACTGTTAAAAATGCATTCCATTGCCATGGCAACAAAAGCATAGCTTGAGTGCTTGTTTATTTTTCCACACCTCTCTTCAGGCCACCCTTAAAAGTTTTCTTGCACTTTGTATAGTAAAAAAATTTTACATTTGTTTCTTCCCTTTTTTTTGAAAATTACCTTCGATTGGTTTGTGACACGCCAATGTAAATAATTGTGAGTTCGTGCAACTGAATGATTGCGTTTGAAGCCGATAGTTCGCCTAGCTAGTTGATCGACGTTTATTTCCATTGTATGGGGGTGTCATGGCGAGTTGCATTTGCCTTACACGTAGCGGCAGCAGCCGTGTGTCATGCCGGAAACGTTTTTTTAATATACGTTTCCTAACCGCAAAAAAAGGGGCAAAGTTGTGAATTGCAAGCGACTATGCTACAAATCGGTTGTTTATGAAAATTGTATAATGGCGGTATATCAAAGTTAATGAATGCTTAAATGTTGGTACGTATTTCCTATGCAACTTTTAGAATAATTTTCGTAATTGCGAAAGTTTGCGAAAATAGAAAGAAAATGGTAATAAGGAGATAAATCTCGCGGATAAAGTTGGTAGTGTTGTATATATTAAGAATCAGGGTATTTCCTTTTGCTTTAATTTTCTGTACTATTGCAGCGTCTCTCACAAGAGTCGAGTCGACAACCTTCATGGTAGCAACTAAATTCCAAAAATCTCTAAACAAGACGACGGAGTCATTTTATGCCTGCCTATATGTTTCAGAACATTACAACAAGACTAATATGTAAATTAAACTTCAAATGGCGTAACGATCTCATTTATGCTCTGTGAGATATACTGAAGGCCTTCAGGCCTGGAAAATGCAGATTTTCACAGTTCGTCAAATCCTGAAAAGTGCGACTTTAAATCCGTCTTTTGACACTACGAAAGAAAGCTTCTCCTACGATGTTCATGCATAAATTTGGTATGCCCTCAAAATTAAAACGGCAATGCCGAGTGGCGTTGAAAACAACCTTAATGCAAATTGGGAAGAGCTTCGTAATTTTGCGGTTCTATCATCACAATCGAATTCAATGGTCTCAAAAACTAACTAGTGAAGGGTTTTTAGCACAAGCAATAACGCCGGCCTATGTAGTCGAGATCCCTCTGTCCCCAAATCGCCAGAAACCTGGAAAATGTCGAACAAAGATTATAAGGCTTTTGGGGGCTTTGGGGAGAATTATTCTAAGCAAGATTTATGGCCCTGTTCGCGTGAGCGTAGGGTACCCAAGAACTGATGAACCTAACGAAGTTTATAAGATTCAACGATTGCGCTATCGTAGGCTTGTCGTACGCTTGAAGCCCACGAATACAAGAGAGTGGCGAAGTGTGATAGGGCCTGTCTACTACTGCAAATGAGACGGGCAACTAGTGCGATATGAAAAGAAGACTTGTAAAATAACAATGCAATTGTTGCCTTCAAGCGCACAATCAACCTACTAAGCTTTAGCAACCAAAAAATAAACATAATTGCTCGTCATCCGCGAGTAATATCTCATGACTTCTGTAGAAGCTTTCAATACGAGAAAGGGAAGAAAACAATATCTACTACACCTTGTGTGTCAGTGTACTGAGTTTTTCAAAGAGCGCAAACTGGTTTTAGGGGAGATCGGGGGTACATTTTCTTCACGCGGCATCACAACGGACTTTGAATCCATCGGTTATATAATTATTGATTGAAGTTCAGTATTGATATGTATTTTTGGATATTTGCGAATCTACCCAGGCTTTTTTACAGGACCAGTACGCTAGCTGACCCACTTTTTCAAATACTGAAAAAATCAGTTATAGTTCTTTCTTCGTCATTTATAGAGTGGCCACATCCAATTTTGGACTGCTCCCAGCACAAATATTACCTTCTGCTCCAAGCTCAGACCCACCTTTGTAGCCCAACTAGTGATCATTTCCAGCAAATCTATATGCCCATATTACTAGTTGTCATGAATCATGAGTCAGTGGCTAGTGCTGCGTACAAAAAATAACTAACCACAAAAATGGCAACGAAGCTTCCACTGAATCACATCAGAGACAGGCTCAGAAAAGGCTAGACTTCGAAAATATAATCATACTCGCGGAATAAACAAAAGTACATACATACATACATACTACATACATATGCCTGTAAATGGAAAGATCTGTGCTTATCACCGTTTGCCTTATTTGAAGTGCGGATATGTCATTTCAAATCGAATGTGAATGAGCATACATTTTTTGCCTGAAACGGATGACGCACCAACGTGCTGCAATGAGCAAAATGGCGAGAAAAACATTTACATGCATATGTACATATGTATATACATACATAGGTATGTATGTGAATAAAAATTGTAAATAAAAAATTAAATATAAATACTTTAAAGCAATGTGCTTGTATTGCCAGCCGCCATTTTTTTTTTTTTTTTTTTTTTNTTTTTTTTTTTTTTTTTTTTTTTTTTTTTTTGAGAAAACAGCGTAGGGGTATTTAGGGTTTTTTAGGGTTTTTAAGCATTTCAGTATCATCCACGTGCATTTGTTTGTTCTTTACGTTTGAAATTCAGGCACTCACTTAAACTAATTTTTCTGACAGAGTAATTAGGAGTAGCTCATGCAATTTTTCATACGCCGGAAAAACTCTTAAGCAAAAAATAAAATAAAAATATTTAAAAATCCACGGCCGCTTAAAACTTGGATTTATTTTACTAAAATTTCGTACAAATTCCTATTAAAAAGCTTAAAAATTTTATGAAAATTGTTGAGTTTTTTAAATTCTGTATAAAGTTTGATTAATATTGTTTCGATCAAAACATGAAAAATATTTTTATAAAAAAAAAATAACAAAAAAAATTTTTATTTAGAGTTTGTCCACCTACTCTTTCCATTCAACCATTCCATAAGACTTAAAAGCATTTTATACAGGTATAGGTATCTTTTTTTAACCGATTTATAGCAAAATTTAGGTTTAGGAGAGCCAGCAAAAAAATTCTCAAAAATCAATGCGAATTTTTAGACATCTAAACTTTGCATATTATTATATTTAGTGGGCTATAAAACTGCGTACCTGAATTCTCTTTAGAAATTCGTAATAAAAAGTTCGCGATTTTGCTGAAACTTTGAAGATTTTTCTTAATTTTTGCACACAGTATCATTCTTGGATTTAAATGGGATTTGCTAAAGCATAAGCCAAATTTTAAAACAAAATTAACAAACAAAAAAACAGCATGTAAAACATTGCGAATATTAAAAAAGAGCCGTACGCTCAATTTTGGGATTACCCGTATGTTTATACAGGTACAAATGTACAAATGTAAAACATTTATTTATATTTATTTTACGGTTTCATATGCAAACGCCAATACAACCAATAACTGTTGTTATAGCAACTCATCGCCATAACAAATATTTAGGTAGCAAAAACCGCACAAAAATAACCAATGTGTATGAACAACCTACAAGCACACACAAGAAATACATGCATACATAGCTGGTGTATTAATTTGCGAAAATCATATAATATTGCAGAAAAAAAACTGGCTGCAATGTGCTCAAAATAGTAGGGTTGAATTCAGTAAAAAAAACTACAACGTTTTGACGCATAGTGACGAGGGTTTCCCTATATTTACATATGTGCCTAAAAAAACCGCAGCAAAAAAACATGAATTGATAAAAATCACTATCAGTACCTACAAAATCGATAAGCTATTGACATTTTTCTGATAGCGATTGCAAAACTTATTTATTTCTATGTTTTGGTGGATAGAATTAGGTTATTCAACCAATTTGTGGTTATTCTCGGTTTTTGTTATTATTTATTTTTATCTCTGATAGGGAATTGGGTCGCGATAAGAACAAAAACAACTTTTCTTTTTGTTTGTTGTTGTTTTCGATAGGGTTGGCGTATGACATGTTTTGAAATCAATTTCGGTCATCCCTTGTTAAATATATATAGTTTGGCGCAATAATTACTCAAAACGTGTCGCAATAATATCGATTAAATATGCGCTGTTCGTCAATGCTGTTTACCGCTTTGAGTGCTGAAATTTTTAAGTAAATAGTTCTAGATTGTTGTGATAAAAAACTGCATAGAAAGACGTGTAAACTATGTAAATAATTTTTCGTAAATGCATTAAGTCTTTGAACAGTTGGTAAGTTCTTGCATTAAGCTGTGATCTTAAATAGTTGACCTCAACAAACTTCATATGTATGTTATGATAAAAAAAGAGCATCCACCATTATTTATTCAAAAACTGATTGACCGTAAAACTCTGGCAATAGACACTTTTGGCATACGGGGTACCTTTACCTGCGCCCTTGTATTATATGTACTACTCCATACTCAATATATTAAAATGAATTTAATAGGAACTGGCTCGTTTACGCGACTTTCTCTGCCTTCATAGCTTAATACGTTACAATATACATATTTACTTTCAGCAGATTTTTAAGGCCAACAAGTAAGAAAGTCTAAGTTCGAAGCCGAACATTAAATACCCGGCGCAAGTATTAAATATATGTTTTTTCACCCTTCCGAAACCTTCCGCTAGATGGTAAGCCGAGGTGTATCAATTTTGAGTAAATTAGCGTCCTTCAATTT
>NW_016172328.1:0-13229 GCF_001687245.7 Rhagoletis zephyria | reverse complement strand
TTCCCATTTATTGAAGTCGATATAATATTGTATCGTCGTAAGCTGATTATTTCAAAAACAATAATCATGAATAAAAGTAATGTATAGTTTTTAAATAAACATACATTTTGTTATACTTTTAAGTAACACAAATTAATGTCTAGTTTTTTGAATAATACATATTTATTTTCATTTTCTGAATTACCCAAAATTATGTCCAGTTCTTAAAAAATCTAAATGCATATCTATTCAAGCGAACAAAAGATATATGTCCACTTTTTAAATGAATATATGTAGCTACATTTTTAATTTACTAAAAATGTCCATTTTTTTAAATAACCAAAAATTTATGTCCAGTTTTTAAACGGCTAACAATTTATGTCCAGTTTTTAAATTACCAAAAATGTCCACTTTTTGGGTGGCCAAAAATTTATGTGCAGATTTTAAACGTCTAAAAATGTCCACTTTTTAAAAGACCCAAAAATTTTTATCCAGTTTTTATGCTTCCAAAGCTGTCCACTTTCTAAATGACCAATAAGTTATGTCCAATTTTTAAATGCCCAAAATGTATGTTCAGTGTTTAAATCACCAAAAATTTATATCCAGCTTTTTATGCCCAGTTCTCAAAGGATAAAAAATTTGTATCCGCTTTTTGAATTACTAAAAATTATTGTTCAAATCTTGTTGTTGCCAAAAGCTTATGTGTAATTTTTTAAATGCCCAAAGAAGCACAGTTTGTAAATGACCAAAATGTATCTACAATTTTTCAATTTCCAATATCTGTGCCCAGGTTTTAAATGACAAAAAAATTTTGGACCGTTTTTAAATTAGCAGAAGTGCTTGTATAGTTTTAAGTTAAAAAAGTAATAATAGCAATTGTGTCAAGTTTTTTAATCATCAAAACGTGAAACAAATTACACACAGATTTTAAATGTCCAACTATTTATGTCCGCTTTTTATATTACCAACAATTTTTGCCATGCTTTAAAATGCCAAAAAATTACTTATGCTGGATTACCACTAGGCATTAAATGGCAAAAATATAATCGTGTCATTACATTAAAAAAATTTGCATTAAGTTCATTTCCACATGGCATTTTTTTAAATGGCATATATTTTTTGTCATTTCAATGCCTAGTGGAATTTCGGCATTACACTTTTTAAATGGCCAAAAGTATATGCCCAATTTTTATGTGAAGAAAAATGCTACTAACATATAAATAAGTACCTTGGCAAAAAACTTACGTTCACTGTTTAAATGTCCAAATATGTACGCCCGCTTTTTAAAGGTCCAAAAAATTTCCCTACAGGCTTTAAATGGCCAAAAATTTATGCCCAGTTTTTTATGACCAAACATATATGCCCGACTTTTAATTAAAAAAAAAATATATCCAAATTTAAGATTAGCAAAAAATTTATGTTGTTTCCAATGAAGAAGAAAAATTATATTTATGCTACTGGCATAATTTAAACGGACGAAGCATTCGTTTTCAAATGACCTAACTTTATTTTCAGCTTCAAAATGACAAAAAAATTTACTTTCAGTTTTTTTTATTGACCAAAACTATATGTACGTCCTACTTCTAAAATTGTACATATGTACATGTGAAAAATAATAGGAACACGACATTTTGACTAGTTTCGGCTATTTTTATTTTGTTTGTGTAATGCTTACTAATTTTTTTTTATAAAAATACACCTCACTATCTAACAAAAACCATTTAAAACTAAATTTCAAACTTTGTCGAAAAATGTAGCAAAACAAAAACAACAAACACCAAACGTTTTACTAAGAATTTGTGAATAAAATGTATGGATGCCGTTTTATAGCCCATTTAATTCTTAAGAAAGTGCATTTTTCAAGTGGCTAAGAATTCGCGTTGATTTTTGATAATTTTTATTGCACATTTTTCCATACCAACAAAAATGGTCGAACCGACTTTGTATGAAAAAAAAATGCGTGTCAGGAATTATCAAAAATCAATGCGATTTCTTAGCCACTTGAAACTTGAACTTTCTTTAGAATTAAATGGGCTATAAAACTGCCCAACTGTTGAAAAATTTACTTATAGGGTGTTTGTTCGATAATGAACTGTGTTTTGATAAGGAAATAATAAACATTAGACAAACAAAAGAAGGAGCAGGAATGTTATAGAAGCGCTACGACAAGCCAAGCAACAAGCGAGATCTTTAATAAGACAATAGCGCAAAAGAGGCTTATAGTAGCACTGCACATTAGTGGGGTCCGCATAAAATTAAAATTGCAAAATTATAAAAATAAGATAGGGGTCGCTACCAGGGTTTGAAAATTTTTATTTATTTTTTTATTGGAAGAATTCTACAAAATTTTGTCTTTCAACCGCTTTAACTCAGAAAGTTTATAAATTTATATGAATAGTTTTCAATAACATGTCAAATTTATCAGATTTCAAGGCAAAATGCTGTCGAATTATTGCGATAAAAAAATGTAAATTTTTCAAAAAAAAAAATAAAAATTAAATTTTCCTAAAGATTACCAAACTTTAGAATGCGAACTCGGTTCTGTCTCCTATAAATATGGCCAAAAAATTTTATTCAAGGGTGCAACGTATTGCCGAAATTGTCTCTACCAGTGTGTCACTCATACGCACAATCGCACAACTATCTATGTTCTCTGTTCTCCTACAGCTTTTTGGCTATACGTATAGTCTGCTATATTTCTGCTGCCACGTACTACATATAATACATATATACATATAACATTTGCGCTTTTATGTAACTATTTTGTTTTTTAAACTTTGTCAGCTACAACGAAATGCACTCAGCTGAATATGATGAGTTTATGAATTTTTAATATTAATAAACGTGTTTGTGTTTTGTGTTTAGTGTTGAAGTGTTATAACGCCATGTCTATTTACAAAATATATTCGAAAAAAAGTTTAATTACAAAAAAAAAAAAAAGTCAAACTCGTATATTGCTTGAATTCAGACAATGCGAAGTCAAGGAGGGGGCATATTCATACCCGAAATAAATTTGACTCTAAATTCAATTGCATTTTTTTTTAAGATATTCCATTGAAAAGGATGCCAAAAAGCTACAACTAACTTTAGAATCCACTTTGTTTTGACTATGAACATGCCGATAAAATTATTGACAGAATTTAAACGTTCGTTCTTCGAGTAGATGCTAGCTACATATCTACTCAAGTCATGCGAATAGCAGTCTCAAGTCGGTTAAATGTTCTGAGACGCCTCCTCCAATTGCTTCTCATATTCTTTTCTCGAGCACATATCATCTAATGGAATATTGTTATCTGCCGGCATCCAGTAGAGACTGACTGTACGACCGCAAGGAAGATACCGTATCAAATGCATAGATCTTAGCCTGGCAGCTACTAAAATTATATGGACGTTTGTAAACATCTTTCAAAGGAGCAAAAGAAACCGCCTGACGCAACTAATGTGCTCCACCCTGACCTCAATCGGAATACAAATAAGTATGAGCCCATGCTGCATCACGGTTGAGCCTGCGCAAAGGGTGGAAAAGCCAATACTGACTGCCAGCAAGGTCTTGCCGTGTGTTTGCCGGTATTGGCTACCAATCATTCACTACGCTACGCCCAACGATAACAATCGTAATTGTGACCTTTGTTGTTAACAGTTGAAACGCCTGAAAGAGGCAATCGCCTCAGTAGGTGATTGGTGTCCCATACGACATGTCACGCGATCGACTAAAAGGAAAAATTCTGTTGAATAGAAAAAAATTCATTTTTGGGTGCACCAGGACGAATAGGTAATGAAAATGTCCTTTTAAAACTTTATATCCAATTTCCAATATTTATTTTTGAAAAAAATATATGCCAATGATTAATATGTTAACTACCACATCCTCGAATTTCGTCCTTCTAACTTTATTGGTTAAAAAAAAATTTTTTTACACTCTAATAAGATATTGATAGTTACAATATACATAAATGAAGATGCTGGAATCGTTATGATGGAACCATGTAAGCGCTCTAAAAGAACAAACTGACCGTATGATGTGCGGTTTAAATACTTGAATTGTTTTGTACACAAGGGCGTTACCAACATTTCATCTAGGGGGGCAGGAGTTTATATAGAGAGAAAAAATTTTTTTAATTAAATTTATTTATTTTTTTGTTGGGTATATAAATATAAGATGTTGGGTTTAAGAAAGTATAAGTTTCTGGTATCCTTTACAACGATACCAACTTTTTTTTAAATCAGTTTGTAATTTTTTTGTTCAAAATTTTTTTTTTTTTATAAAAAAAGGTACTATTTGTTTTTAAGTGTTTTTTCTATTTTTATATTCGAAGTATACAAATATGCATACCGAACGAAGGGGGTTTAATCGCATTTACAACGATACCAAATTTTTAAAAATCTGTTAGTAATTATAAAAAAAAGGTATTTTTGCTATGTTGCTATATAAATACATATATATTGGCAAATAGTTAAATCTATACTATAATAAAACTGTAGATTGTTTGTCTTTTTGTCTGTTGGAACTCACTAATCTCCGGAACTACTGAATGGATTTTCGTCGGGCTTTGACTGGGATGTCACGGTCACGGAGGTCACGGACGTAACCTAAGGGAAGATTCTTTCTTCCTGTGGAACAGGAGTATTATAGAAAATTACGCACTCTCGGCAAATTTTGCAATAGTTGCAGATATCTCACAGTGGAAATAAGAGCTCGTAGCAAGGTTCTGCTCTTCAGTCTTTTCAACCTAAACTAATAATTTTTACATTACAAACCGTTTTTGCATTGCAACACTATTTTTGTATTGGTCAACGCAAAAGTAGGTCTTATAGGGCGTCGCGAAGCAAGCCAGGCACTTGCTAGTAACAAATAACTTTTTGGAAAAGCTAACTAATTTTCTTAACTACATATGTACATAAACTGCCGGAACAAAGTATTGGCACAGCAAATTTTTCACAATATATGCAAGAATTTTCATTCATTTTGTATAAAAATATGGTTCATTCTACAACAAAAAACAACTTCAACTTTTTAATCAGTTTTTTTGGATTTTTTTTGAGTATGCAGATTTGTAGCTCAATCAGTTTTATTGTAATAAAGTGCAAGTTTTAAGTAGCTAGGAATCACCGTTGATTTTTGACAATTTTTTTCACGCTGTCTCTATTCCATACAAAAAAATTTTTTCGAGAATACCTTATATGAAAAAAATGCAAAACAACTTCAACAAAAAAATTCTTAAAAATCAACGCGATTTTTGACTAACTCCGATTTTGCATTTTTTTTACTAGAATTTAATGCTCTGCAAGACTGCATACTCAAAAAAACTCTAAAAAATCTGATTAAAAAGCTGAACATTTTTGATGAAAATTTGCTGAATTTTCGCGAGTTTTGCATAAAGTTTAGGAATTTTATTTTTATGTTTTTTGTTGTTGAATGAACCATATTTTTATACCAAATTGGCGGAAAAATATTAGAATAAAAATTGTTGTATATATTTTGAAAAATTTGCTGTGCCAATACTTTGTTCCGGCAGTGTACATAATATGTGGCATTCAAATGGATATCAACTCCTTTAATGATAAATATATAGAAGTATCTTTACATAAATCAAAAGCGCTATCGATAAAAGCAAATAGTTTCGCAAATATTTACAATTGCCGATAACTTTTTCGATAACAACATCGATAAGAAAATCAATAAAAACAATTAATATTATATACATATTAATAACTAATTAAATAACAATATTAATAAAATTATCGATAACGAAAACCGATTCAGTGGGACACTTGCCGATTTATCTCCAAACAAAGTTGCACAATGGACGACGGGAATGCGATAAAAAACGCATCATTTATTTGTTTATGTTGCTGCATTTTAATTTTATATATGTAATTCCCTCTTCTCTTAAAACTATACATACTTAGTTCAGGCATATGGGCGTAAGCAATTAAAAAAAGCATTGCGCGACACAGTCGTCGAGTTTACGAAAACACTCCTTATTCCATTGTTCCAAAGCACTCCAATACTTTCACCTATATACACATACAGTGACTCTCAGAAGTACGCATCTTTTACATTGATTTTCCTTACAATAATGGAAAAAATTTTCGTAGTATATTTTTCAAGTTGTTGGGACAGTCTGTTGTTTTTGGAGATTTTTTTTTTGTTTGAAAGAAAACGTTCAACCTGTCAAAAATAAAATTATAAAAAAAATCAACGGATTTTTTAGTGACCTAAAACCTGCGCTTTGTTAGCTAAAAAATCTGATTAAAAAGTTAGATATTCACTAAATTCTCCTCATCAAATTTTCTCCAAAGTTTAAGTTCCTTATTTGCATGGCTTTTGTTGTAGAAAGAGCTTTATTTTATAAAAAATTATCGAAAAAAATTTACCATGAAAATCATTTTGAATATCGTAAAAAATGTATGCAAAATACTTCTGTTGAGCCACTGCATGCACACTTACGGCCCAAAGTATGTATCCAGAGATTTTTCCATAATGTTTTCAGCTATTTTAATTGTAATTTTTTCCGCTAACTTTTATTAAAACCTGGTTTATACTACCACAAAAAACATAAAAATATTATTCCTAAACTTTGTGGAAAACTCTGGAAAATTCAATAAGTTTTCAACTTTTTGAACACGTTTTTTAGACATTTATTGTAGTCCATTAAATTTTAGTATAAAAAGCGTGACTTTGAAGTAGCTTGCACTTACCGTTAATTTTTGGAAATTTTTCCGCGCATTTTTCTTAAAAAAAAAATTAAAAAAACTCTGTATGCAAAAAAACCCGAAAAAAATCTCAAAAACAACGTCATTTTTAGAAACTTCAAACTTAATAATATTACTACACTATTACACTGCAAAACTGCATTCTCAAAAAAAAGTTAAAAATATACCTTGAAATTTATTGAATTTTCCAGGGTTTTGCACAAAGTTTAGAAATTTTATCTTTATGTTTCCTGTTGTAGTAGTTATTAACCATATTTTTATAAAAACCAAAACTAGCGGGAAAAAAATAAAAGTTGTTACATATCGATGGCTGAGTGGAAGATCGACCTATCTCGGCAGCCAGTTCGAAAACGCCCTATCAGACAAATTTTCAAGAACGCTCTCTCTCAGAAGACTTTTCAAGAACGGTCTACTTCACAAATTGATTGAAAAAGGCCCTATCTCAGCTTATTTTCAATGTATTTTCGTTTGCGATAGAGCGTTTTTGAACCAAATTCTGAGATAGGGTGTTTTTCAATCAAATTCTGAAAAGTTTTCTGAGATAGGGCGTCTTTGAACTGGCTGCCGAGATAGGTCGATCTGCCGCTCAGTCATCGATATGTTGTAAAAAATTCTCAGGGCAAATAATTTTTGGCCGTGAGTGTATACCTGCACGTACATACATATGCTCATATACTTCCTGCACTCACATGCTGTCACTTGCATTCTTTAATGTCACTTGCGTTGCATGCCACGTCGTAAGTTTGTGGGAATCAATGTTATACCCGCAACAATTTAATCAACACTTAACTAACGCTTCGCGCCACCGCTCCAATGGGGTGCCCACATTTTCATGAGTTTAAGCACTCGATTCCGCGTCTAAGTAGCAGCGTTTTTTTTCGTTTCATTCTACTTTGTCTGAGCTGCCATTTTCAGTACTTGACTGCCGCTTAAACCGCGAAAATTAATAAAATTGATAAGCGCCGCAATGTATGCAACGCAAGCGCAGAGATGTATGCGTTTTTTTTTTGTTTGATAGCTAACAAAGCAATTTTCTTTTTATTTTTGCACTTATGGGCGCTTGTTATTGCAAGCAATTTGTTGCTGTGTTGTTATTATTAAAACGCCCGCCGCCGCCGCCGCCACTAAATGAAATTAATAGATTTCCTTTGGCAGGAAGTCTGATTTTTTTTAAATTAACTTTTTTATTTATTTGTTTTTGTTGCTTTTATCTTCTATTTTAAGCGCGCTTGTGCGCGATAACAATCTTGTGCTTGCTTTGCAACTGAAGTAGGGTGGCAACCCTTTTGGTTAGTGCTGCGGCAAAATCTTCTATGCGAGCGCACGCTACTGGCAAAAAGAACCTATCAGCAACAAAAATAATCTTATTTTGTGTTGATAAAAAAAAAAAAAACAAATGAGATCGGCTGCGGGCTGCAACAACACTTAGTTTAAGCTATCTTTAACAGCCCTTATACTCATCACTTGTAGCGCCTGCTGATATGCAACACTCATTAAACTGTTGCCTGGCGTACTTTCTTTCACCCGCCTCATTTTTGTCCATGCTGCCATTTTCATGGATGCTCATAATTATTAGTGGCACGTTCATGCGTACAATTAACAAATTTTGTAGTTCTCGTTGTCACTGTTGTTGTTGGAGCTGGTGCTGGTGTGGAGTGCGTGGCCTTAAAAAATACTAATTCTAGCAAATTTTATGAAAATTTCAACAACTCATCATCCGGGTGACGATGACGCCGACGCCGCCGATGCCGATGCCGATGCCGATGCCGCTGCTGACGCTACCACTCCCCAGGCTTTCGCTCCATTTCTGTGCGCATTCATCAGTTAGTATGTGTGTATGCATTTGTATATCTGCTTGTGTGCGTGTGCATTTGCTTTGCTTTTATGCTCATTACCCCTGGCAACCATTTTTGCAACAGTTTTTGCGGCTATTTATGGTGTTGCATGCCTCATTATTTTTTGGCAAGCAGAGTAAAATTATAGTAGTACGTACATAGTTATTTCGCTTTGTCCTTTCGCTCGCTGCCGTCTCCTAGGTACCACCATATTTTTAATTCATAAATGCAGTTTTGCACTCATTTGTAAGTTGTTAAACATATTTTTGCTACGCGCACAGCTGCATATATTTATTGTCCTTTTTTTTGCATTAATTCTCTTTTTTTTTTGTTTGCGTGTACTGCGCTGAAATTACAATGCGCTGGCAGCACTGCCAAACTAGAGTTGTAAGCAGCCCAAATGTTTTTTAATGTGTCGCACTGTGAGCTGCTGCGAGCGTGTTGCTTGGTATAATTGAGGTAATTTACATGCATTTGAAGTTTATTTAGAAAGCGTTGTACATACATATACTTAGATGTATTTGCTGCGCATGAAAAAGCTAAACTTATTTAAAAACAAAATTTTTGGCAAAAAGGTTGCCAGTTCTAATTTTTTAAAGTGACTTTTTTCGCAATAATAATGATTCCATTCACGAGTTTGATTTCATATGTAGCTAAAAATAATATAAATTTTATCATGGAAGACAAACAAATTTTATTACAAAAAGGTGCTTAATCTCTGAAGATTGTAGAACTAGGCCAATGTGTCTTTCAAAAAATGTGTCAATATCTCATTGGTATCTTTTATTTATTTTATCCGTAAAGCCCGACGGCTATTCCATTATGCAAATGTCACTTGAATTTGAATTTTAAACAGGTGATCGCCATTCAAAACTAATTTCGCAACAAACTTGTTTTTCAACCTGTAACTGATTAAATTTATTTTAACTTTTAAGGAGATTGCACCTTTTTTAAAATATTATCGAAATAAAGTCATCAAAGTCAACATATTTTGCTTGACTTGACATTATTTTGTAATGTTTCATTTTACTTATTGATTAAATTTTATTTGGCTTTGAAACAGGTGGCAACCCATTTTTAGAAATATTTTCGAAACAAAGCTTTCTTCGACCTCTTTCGATTGACACCTATATTGTTATACTTTATTTATCTTATGAAAAAATGGGATTTGACGTCGTCAGTATCATCTAACGGCAGGCTCAGAGAAAAGCCAAATGCGGTAGGTTTTGGCCTGAGGGAGACGGACGTTAGATGAGCTAATATGAGTGGGCATAAAGAGACGAGGTAAGTGTCGTCGGGGCATCTTATTGGACTGAACAGATTAACGTGCTACAATATCCAGAATGGAGTTGTGTTAAGGTAATGCGAGCTCTTCGTTTGCGATAGGTGGCGCTGGTCTCCGATGATGCAATTCAATGGGTGAGAGTCGATGAAGGTGTTGATTGATTCTTGATGATTGACCTGTCTATGATATACCATATTTGTATAGTGAGTCTGATGCATCGGATGGTGTATTATCATTCCCAAGACAGTCAGTTCTATATGCCGGAGTTTTTCCCGACGAAGGAAGGTTACTTTACCTTACTGATTACTAAATTAAAGCTATTTTTAGTAGTCGTGTGATGATTTCTGACAAATTTGACAATAAGGAACCGGTTTTCGAAATGAAGCGAATAACCAAACACCCTAGTAGTAATGAAGCTAAAACCTACTAGAAGAAATTAAGACGATAGCTTAGAGTAATATTGCGAAATTTTCGACAGCCATATGCAGAAAAATTCGAAGCGCATTCGTTGGTGTGTCATTTGCCGCCGAGGAGCGACCGCTATAGTAAAAATTTGTTCGTTGCTTCCATTTTCTTTCGGTCCACAAAGTTTTACACAGCTGAAGAACTAAAGAATTCACTTAGTAGAAAAATACTCGTAATTATTTATTCAACACATACAGTGAGTGTGAAAAATAAGTATACCCTGACGTTTTGATTATTTTAATTATTTGTTGTTTCCTTGCCAAACTTTTCTTATTTTTTTTTATTGAAAAATATAGTTTATTCAACAGGAAAAATCACAGGCAATTTTTTTTTAATTTCATACAACTCGAGAAAGTGCAACAAACAATATTTCGATTTGTACCTTAAGTAATTCATATAAGAAAAGATTGTGTTCATGCGTTACATGGAAAACCTCAAAAGTCAGCGGCAATCTTTGGAACTTGAAACTTGCATTTTACTGAGATTTAATGGGCTACAAAGAAATCGAATGGAAAAGGTGTCTTGCATTTGCCCCAGTTCTGAATGAATTAAAAAAAAAAATTATTAAGGATTGTGGTTTTTGTTGTTTAATGAACTATATTTTAGCAAAAAAAAAATAAGAAAAATTTGGGACTGAAAATATATATAACATAGCCGGCTACGTATGGCCGAGCTGTCGCCCTGCGCTGAATGTGTGCACAAGTATGTATAGAAACGCATTTTTAGAAAGCAAGTGGCAACCCTATTAAAAACAATTAAAAACTTATTGCAAACCTAATGGCCAAGCCCTTTCATTTGACATTTTATGTTTCTAATGCAACGAACGTTGTGGATATTATAATTTTTTATACAGGCGGCAACTCTATTCAAAAAACTAAAACCTTATTGCACATCTGGAGGTCAAGTCCTTTAATTTAACAACTCACTGCTTAGTCTTACAATTTTTCGTACGGGTGGTAATCCTCTTCGAAAAAATAAAGGCCAAGCTCTTTCATTGGACACCTAATTTTTTATAATTAAATGAACTGTGCAAATCTGGTGTAATTAACAAAAAATACCTTCACTTAGTAGATGTAGGGTTGACATTTTTTAAATATGTATGTGGCAGCCCCACTAAAAAAAAAAAATAAAAGCTTACTGCACATTCGGAGTTCATATCCTTTTACTTCGTACTCAGTTTTTTGTCCAACTTACCTTGAAGATTTTATAATTTTTCAAAAGGTGGTAACCCTACTAAAAAAAATTCACTGTTAAACATCTGAGGTGAAGCTCTTTCATTTGATATCTCACTTTTTGTAATTAAATAAGCGGATATTATAATTTTAAGACATGTTGCAACACCATAGAAATTCTAAGTACTAAAGATAATACCCCTGCAACACAGATTATTCTTAACAAAACCTATTCCGAATCCGTTCTGTAATTCTCTAGATCAGCGTGGTCAAAAAATAACGACTTTGCTTTATACTATGTAAGGATAAAATAGGAATTTTTAAATAGGTGGCAACCCTACTAAATAAAGATAAAAAATTTTGTACATGCTAAGGCCATGCCCTTTCATTTTGTATCTCATTTTGTTATCCAACGAATGGTGAAGATCTTATAATTCTTAAACAGGTGGCAACCCCACAAAAGAAAAACATAATACATTATTGCACATCCAAAGTTTTTTTCATTTGACAGTGACGGTGCAGAACTGAAACCTTCGCCTGTTAAGAGTAAAGTACCAGGTTGACCGAACTTTGCTCGGAGTGCATATACTATTCAAAGTTTTCAAGATTTGCATAGCTTTAAAAAATATATTAGAAAAAAAAATGGATTTCGATATCTATTAAGTAAATTTCTTACTCCAAAATTTAGGTGACAACCCCATTCCGAAATACACTGGAATGAATGGTAAATATCTTGAGCGTATATGTACTGCGTATACATAAAAAAAGCTGATGGAAATTAACAAAATTAAAATTTGTATTACATAGAAGCGTGGCAACTCCGATGTAAAATATTTTCTGACCAACGTTCTCGGCAATATCTTTCATTCGATATCCATATCGCGATGTTTTAGATAAATTGTGTAAATTCAAAACTAAGCGGCAACCTTACACTATTATCCTAAGGGATAAAATTTTGTAATTGGGGAAAGAATGGGGTAAGAACCTTCTTGTGTTACCCATGAATAGTAATATTTTATCTTTTTTCTAAAGAAAAAAATTATATAAATATGCGATTCAAAATAGGTGGCAACCCTATTAAAATATTTTTGAATTAAAGATCTTTAAAATACCTTCCATGTAATACCTACATATATTATGATGTTTTGATTCATTTGTAACTAATTTCGAATAACGAGTCTTCTCGGAGATAGTGCCTATTCAGATAACCTTAAAATCCAAAATTTTATCTGTGTACAAAATTTCCTCAAAATCATTTGAGCCGTTTCCGAGAATTCTATGTATATATACAAGAATTGCTCGTTTAATGTAATAATATGTAGTAATTTTCTCAACAGGTGGCAACCGTACTCAAAAAACAAAACATTAATGCTTATCAAGAGGTAAATCCCTTTCATTTTATACCTCAATTTTCGTAATGCAATGAACGGTGAGCATCTTATATTTTTTTAGAAAGGTGGCAACCCTATATAAGTTATAAATACCGAAGATTACTCTCCTATTGATACAGAATATACTACAGAAAATTTCGTTCAAATCCGGTCAGCAGTTTTCCACTTTCCTTTATATTATGTAAAAATAGATAAAATCGTCAAAACGTCAGGGTATACATATTTTTACCCCCACTGTGTGTTTTTTAAAACAATAAGTGTAAGTTTAACTCGTTACTTTCAGCCACGTGAAATTAACACTAACTTATTTTCTGTCCGTCACGATGCTTAACCCTTTTCATTCGCATATACGGCATATCTACATGTGCCGAATTTACCTTTATCA
>NW_016172327.1:4668-13230 GCF_001687245.7 Rhagoletis zephyria | reverse complement strand
GTTCAGAGCGCGTAACAATTAATGAATATTTTCGTGATTTTAATTCCTTAATTTGGCGCTAATCACTCTGCTTATGCATATCTATGATGGTTAAGTATCTATTAATGCGCTTTTAAAAATAATTTATTTTTACACCTAGCTAAATGGGATAATTTAGTTACTAATTTTGTGCTTCTGGGCTTAAAATATTTAAAATTTTAAATGCGTATTTTTATAAGGGAGTCTCTTCGAGAAGTGCATAACTTGGAAATCTTTTAGCAATGGGGTTAATTATAACTGCAGAACATTTTTAAACAAACAATTTAAAGCTCTGTTAATTAAAAAAAAAGTAAGTGCACCTAGGCCATACTGGAGAAGTGATACTTACGTTACATATCTATTTTATCTCATGACTAATATACAAACATACATACATCTAGATTTGCTTAAGGTTATATTTTTTGTTTTTTTTTCTATTCAGATCATAACCTCTACCCCTGTTCGTTCGTTGTTTTCCTTTATCTTCATTTTCATCTTTATACTCTATCGATAACAAAGTCGATAGTAACATCCATCAAAATACCGATAACAAAACCGATATAAAATTCGATAAAAATGTCGGTAGCAAAATAGATAATAATACTGGTAGCAAAATCGATACCAAAATCGATCAAAATATCGATAACAAATTCGATAAAAATATCGATAGCAAAATCGATAAAAATATCGATAAAAAATGTAAATAATCGACAACGAAATCGATAAAAATGTCGATGACAAAATCGATAAAAATATCGATAACAAATTCGCTAAAAATGTCAATAACAAAATCGATTACAATATCGATATCAAAACCGATAAAAATATCGACTACAAATTCGATAACAAAATCGTTAAAAATATCGATAACAAAATTGATAAAAACATAGATAACAAAGTCGATAAGAATATAGATTATTATATCGATAAGTTCCGAAAATATCGATAGCAAAATCGATAATAAAACCGATAAATGTATAGATTATTATATCGATATATCCCGAGAAACTCGAAAATCTCTAAACTCCCGAAATAGTTCCCAGTTCTCTGTGTATCTATCTATATCTTTTTCTCTATAATGTGTAAAGTGTTTAAATTTACCTTGATCCTCATTTTTGCCTTTATCTTTACGCATCTTTGCTTTTGTTTTTATTTTTACCTTTGCCTTTATATTTTTCTCTATCTATGTACGAACTCATCTTTACTTTCATTCATGCTTTTAATAACAATTTTTTTCTTTTAATTTTTTAAACTTTTTTTTGAGGAACAATTTATATTTTTTTAATTTCACTTAATTTTAGACACATGTTTTATGAAATTTTTTTCCTTTTTCTCTTGTAATTTAATTTTCTTTTAATTTTTTCATTTTATTGTTTTATAAAGAAACATATTTGTTGAATTCCATTTAATTTTTAGAAAATTATTTTATCTTTTTCAACTTTATTTTTTTCGTATAACTTTTAGATTTAATTGCTAAACAAAAAAATAACTTTTGTGTATCATTTATGTAATTTTTATAAACTCACTTTATTTTTAATTTATTTTTTCTTTCTTTTTTTTAAATTATTATTTTTTAGCTTTCTTCTCTGTTAGTTTTTAGTTTTTATTGTTTTAAAAAGAAAAAAAAAATATTTTTATTTAATTTTTAAAAAACTTTTTACTAAAAGACAAACAGAATAACGCTAAGGCATCCTCGATTACAGATCTTTCAATTAGTTTTTCGAAAGACAGGAAATTGCTTTCAACATAGTTGCCAGAATTAACAATTTTTTTTTTTTCGTAGACTTTAGTATTACGTATTAAAACCTTTGATTTTAGGGCAAAAAAAAATAGTTGATTATGGTGGCCCGGTCGTGCAACTTAAGTGAACAAAATTCCTAGAATTAAGAAATTTCGTATTTCTAATAATTTTTTGTATTTATTTGTGCAGCTATAGGCATTTTAAATAACAATCACCGCCTGTTGTATTTATTTTTTTTCTATTGTATAACACTTACTTTTGGCTTGTCTAACACTTGTTTTAAGTTTTCGTGAAATGTTTTGCCAACGATATATGTCAAGGTTCCGCTTTCCGCTGGCATGTGAAGCACGTCTATATGA
This sequence comes from Rhagoletis zephyria, assembly GCF_001687245.7. Classification (NCBI taxonomy): domain Eukaryota; kingdom Metazoa; phylum Arthropoda; class Insecta; order Diptera; family Tephritidae; genus Rhagoletis; species Rhagoletis zephyria. The sequence continues at coordinate 11,112 of NW_016172327.1, read as the reverse complement.
AAAGACACATATGCATGAGGGCGGGTCAGTCTCAATACGAAAGAAAAAAAACAGATTTTAGCTGTCCCCTTAGGTTTGAAATAAAAATGCTCATCTTAGCCACGCTATAAAGCAAAAACAATATCAAGGTATGATATATCGTAACAACACATCTATGTATTTAAGGTCATCTAGAAGTACTTCACTTACCAAACTTTTTATTTTTTGGAAAATTTCTATTAATGACATCTAAATGCACTCGACATATGCTTTAGAAGTGGGGATGATAATAACCAAATCTTTTGTTATCCAGCCTAATATTTATGTACATGCATACATATGTACATTTGAAAAAAATGTCGCTTTAAATTTTTACATTCAAATTCCAAACTATTTAGTGCAAAAGGCACGCGTTTTAGTATTCAATCTGCATCGAAGCACAGGCAACAACTATTTATGCATTAAACGTGAAAAAAGAGCAAAGAGATGCAGAGCTGGCACACTCGTACATACATACATACATACACATACATATAATACTCGTATATACGCAAGTGCGTAAGCATGTACTCAGTTACCAAATCCCTCCAAAATTAAATTTGTTTCTTCACATTCTTGAGTAACAGTTGAAATAAATGGTATGTCAATTAGGATTTACATACATACCGACAGCTCGTATGCTACAAATCACGTAGACCGACATATTGCATGAAGGATGGGGATAGTACAGGGCAGGGTTTCTCTGAAGCTCTCTGAGGTAAGACCCCATAAGTTCTCTTACCCTCGATATACTACTCAGATTCATCAAAAAGCTACTATTTATTTTAAATTTAGATTTAGGGTTCTAGAATAATAATATAGAGAAAATTTAAGTTTATCGAAAGGAGTTGCCACCTGCTACAAAATTTAATTCAATAATTTAATGAGTTAAATTAATTATTACAATATGAGTATCATCCAAAATCGTTTTCAGCGGGCTTTATTTCTTAACTATGTGTAGGCGGGTTGCCACCTGTAAGAAAACATTTAATACAATTTTAATTAAGGGAATTATGGCATTGAAATATATATCATCATATGGGTGCCAGATGAAAGAGGTTTTAGAACGTAGTAGTTGGAAATATTTTTAAGAGGGTTGCCACCTGCTCAAAAAGTCTAATTTAGATAAGTTATAAACATATAGGAGTCAAATGAAAGAGTTTCAAGAAATCTTCAGTTCGAACAAATTATATATGTTTTAAGTTTATAAGAGCGTTGCCACCTGTAGAAAAAGTTAACTTCAAATTATTTAATAAGCGTAAGGTGAGTATCAATCGAAATGGGTTTGATAAATATTTATTTCTGAAATGTAATAAGGTGGGCTGCCACATGTTTAAAAAATTTAATTCAATTTAATACTTCATTTAATTGAAACTTGCATCTCAATGTTGCCACCAGTTTGAAAAGTCAGATTTATTTAACTTATGCACAACTTAGGTAAAATTTTAAATTTTGATTTTTAAGAAAACTTTAATTTGAAAATATACAAGCAAAGTAATACCTATCTAACTATGTACACTTAGGTAACTTTGTATGCGTTTTTTTTCATGCGGATTTGAATTTATGCGGTTTTTCAAACCATTTTTTCGCTATAGCGATTTTGCTTTTTTGACAGTTGTTATTACTTTTTTTAGTGTGTAAGAGACAAATAATAAAATAAATAAATATTAAATAATTTGTCTTTGTGTTCTTACGTAATTCATGTATTTATTGTAGTATTTGTTGTTTTTTGTTTTTGGTTAAAATACAGGCAAAATTTTATTTATTTCATTAATATTCAGTTTTACATGGAATAATATGTGTTGAAGTGAAGAAATAAATTGTTTTTTTTTTTGCTTAATATTGCCTCACTGGATATTTTATGCGGTTTTTTGGAATTTTTTTATATGGGGTATGTGAATTTATGCGGGTTTTTGAAAATGCAAAAATGAGAGGTCAGATTTAAGAACTGGACCTGTAAATATGTAATAAGTATTTATTTCCTTAAGTAAAATTTTCTCTCTCCACTAAAAAACGGCTGGACGGATTTAGATTAAACATTCGGAATAAGTATTAGGCTAATTTAATTTTAGGGTTTTAACGTCATCCGGGTTCACTAGTAGTTTTTAAAGTAACAAATTAAAAATGTTTTTTTTTTTTTAAGAAAATATTGTTTTAATAAAACTCGTAAAAATTTTCACAAAAAATTAATAGTACATCTCGATCTGCTTCTACAATACAATCCATGAGGATTTGATTTAAGTAAGTTCTTTACTTCAGAAAAGGTTTATTGGAGTGATAAAGAAAAACAAAACAAAAATATAGTGGGATATTTTTGAAGCTAACTTTAGGGATATTTACCTGTGGCTTAAAAAATGTTTATTTGTCAAAAATATATGTATTGTATATTTTCAGAAAAAAAAAATGTTTGCCCTTTATCTCTTAAAGCACAATAAATAAGCAAAATTTGAGCGACATTTTTAAACAAAAAGCAGCCGGAGATTTTTCTCCCAGCCTCATATGGGTATAAATAAGTGAATGTAGTCCTGAATTTTCGAACTTTTCGCTGATTTTTTTGGGTACTATCAATATTATTTTGGAGCCTTTCGTTTTGAGATCTTTCATGCATACGAATGAGAGAAAATAAAAAACAAAAATGATGGAATTTTTAATACCCGAAAATTTTAATGCCCAAAAATGCATTCATGCATTCCCATATAGCATGAAATTTATTTGACATTTCGGCTCATTTGAGCCTAATTCACCTCATAAAAATTACATTTCAGCTGCCTGCCTGCATAACCCATAATGCAGTAACCTTAATATCACACTGTCACCTGTCAATGCCTGGTAGCCCACACAATTTAAAATTCATACAATAGAGTGGAGATTTGTGCCAACAAAAAAAAAAGTTCAGCAAGTAGCCGGAAATCGAAATGCAGAGCAAACCGTCAAACCAAATCAACGGAGCGAACCATTAACCGCAAAACTAGGCAAGCGTCAATATACATATATAAATAAAAAAAACTACGAGTACACCGCAGTCGATTGCAACACTGGCGCATTCATAAATCACATAATCATGTGGCGGGCGGTATAAAACAACAAATAGAAAAAAACGTGTAATAGAGGCAGTGATATTGCATTCATTTTGCTGTTCGCTTGAAGTAATGAGAAAAACCTAATATTGTCCCTTTTTTTGTTAATTTCTTTTATTTACTTTTTATAACTTACTTTTATAAAAATTTCATGAATTCGTTACATTAAATTTATTTTTAAGATTTTGTTATATTTTTCAAGGCTGGCTTGCTATTCATTGAACACTAACTAGGTGATTAAATATTTTTCTATAAATAGCTCGCACGGTTATTGGCAGCATTTTTTTTAAGTACGTTTTTCCCCTATTTTGTCAAGTTTGTGTACTTATCCGGTTTTTACCGATTTTTGTTATTGCATAATGACAAATTCTACGAATTTTGAATTGCTCGCTTTAAAAATGTAATAGCAATAACAAACACGAAAAAGCCATAACAACGCCAATTAAAAATATATGTATGTACAAACATATATGTATGTATGACCGAAAGTGCATATTTTCACGTAAAGCAAATAAACATAGCACATAATAGAATTAACTCATTTAAAATATTTGCAATTAAATAGAGCAGAAATTGTTTTTTTTTTGCCAACAAGCGGACCGTAAACTTATATTTTTATATATATAATTTTCATTTATTACTGTGCTTGTTGTTGAAGTAGTGCAACAATGCAACGAGAAGTTGAAAAAAAAAACAAAAGCTATGTATGTACAAACATAAATATTTATTTATGAAAAGTAAACCAAGTTCCTACTGCAATATAAAATACTCGTTTGAATGTATGTACATATGAATGTGTATAAATCATTGCATTAATATTGTTGTAATAAAAACAATAGGAAAAAAATACGAAACAAAGCAATCAAGCAGTCAATATTTAATGCTTCAGTAAACATTTGAAATCAAGCTAAGCAGTACTAAGATTTATACTTAGCTGAGTTTAGTTTAAGTAAATGAGCAACTAAGCAAATATTTGAACTTGTTAGTGGACGACATATATACATAGATACAAATACATGTATATACTATATACAAATGCATATGTACATATATACACATAGGTTTATGGGTAATTCCGTGTCAAATCGACCAATATTTGGAATTTTTTCTATAAAAATATTTTCCAAATTTAAATTTCAAACTTGCATTTACCATTTATAAATTTGAGTGAATTACACTCTTTAAAGTTCGACGATATTTTAGAAAGTAAGCTTTCTTATTCCTGTTTGGTCTAGTACCCATATTTAATTAATATGATATTTATCTTATTAATGTAAATAAATTAAATTTTGGAAACATGTGGCAACCACCTTCAAAAATATTTTTCAAATTAAGGTTTTCGAAACCTTTTTAGTCTGCTACCCAAATTGTTATATGTACATATTTCATTTATTTTCATTTTTATAAACTTGAGTGAATTAAATTTAAAAATAGGTGGCAACCATCTCTAAAAATATTTTCCAAAGTAAGCTTTCTTAAACTACTTTATTTGGACAGCCATATTGCAACATTTCAAAAAAAAAAATTTTGTTTGTTTTTGTTGTCGCTGAATCCGAATTATGGGGTCCCTTGATTCCTCAGCGTCATCTAGACGTTATTCCAAGGTCACTCCAAGGTTAAATTCAGAAGAATTTCCCCCAAACTCCTGTGAAAAATTAATAATGAGACGACCTTTTGCAAGGCTATGAGAGCGCGAATTTCACAAAGATTGAACATCTGGCGTATGTTTACATTACAGAGGCAATGCGCACATGCCCAGAGGCACCGCTGGAGGTAATTCTGAAACCGGAGCTCCTGTAAATCTCAGTTCGACAGGCCGCAAAACATACTCTACCGAATTCCGCGAAGGAGAGTTTTGGCAGAGCTAAGATCTTGTCATCTAGGAAAAGGCGCATGTTTGGCTCCCAGCTCGCTCCAGTTCTGCTCAACTGAGATGATATGCACAGAGTAGTAGTTTTCATAAAAAAAACTTTAAGGTTAATACATACAGCGAGGCAAGCTGGAGCAGCTCTGTATTTGTGAGATATGTAAAAGCAAGTACACTGTAATGGTATACTGGCTACACCAAGACTCAAAAAGGTATTGGAGTAGGCGTTTATGGCCGCAGACTGAAGCTAACGGTGTCACTGGGAGCCTTCCCAAGCAGACTGAAAGCGGAAGGCTATGACATAAATCTGTGTGCTAGTGTCATCCTTCGCAGGACTTATCAAAGTGAGAGGATCCTTATTTTAAGTGATAGTCAGGCGGCGCCCAAGGTTCTCGTTCGGCGTTCGAGGTCAAACAGGGAACAGTAGTGGCGTAACACCACTGAACTTCGTCAATCTAAAATCTTTCTAGGAGGTACAATCTGGGCCTCACTAAGGGGAAACTAAGAAGTGTAACTGGCTTTTTAAGAGGTAACTTGTTTATGTAATTTAGAAATCCGCTCAAGCGACCTATCTCGCTTCTGCGATTCTGCCAAACAGACACCATTGCACCTACTTCTGTAAAGGGATGACATTTCATTCGAGGAGCATATGGTCATGAGAGGAGGGGTGTATATAGTATGTACCTCCGGGATCTATTCTCAAATTAATAGAGTCTCTAGGGTTAGCTGAGTTGTTGTGAGAAGCTGAGGGCACAATTGATCTACTGGCCCAGTGTTTTGTGTATCTAAATATTTTCGGCAATTTCCTGTGAAAATAATATCAGCTGAAACGGGTTTTTTTATCCACATCCATAAGCCTATATAATATTATTCTACAATGATGGAAGTAATAATTTTCCAAATTTTTTGAAAGAAAAATTTTGCAAAATTTTCAATACGTCGAAAGCAAGATTTATTATTTATTATTAGTACATCTGTAATTTTTTTTGCCAGTTTCTTATTTTCATCAATATTGGAAAACTTCTTATCAAAAATATACTAATTCCTTCATCTCTTAGTCGATTTCCATACCCAGAATATTTTGTCCTTAAATTCATTCATTTTTTTTTTTTAGTAAAAAAACTTGCACTCAACGATCTTACCCACCGTAAAATTTAGTTTAAATTAATATTTTATCAATACTTCCACCTACCGTAAGCACCCGAAACGCTTACTTAATCACGCAACAAAAATTGATTTCAAAAAAAAAAATTTTGAAAAGCCACCTACACAGTTCCTTTCAAGTATTATCTAACACTTAACGCCAAAAGCGCGTGCAATATTTTTATGGTTTTCCAGTTGCCTCCTACAAAGCAAGCAACAACAATTAAAGCGGGCTCAAAGTGGGAGCGACTGTTAGCCTGAAACAAAAGGCGTTGCTAAGACAGCCCACTTTTATCTTCATTTTTCCAAAATTAATTTTGTTTTTTTTTTTTTTTTTTT
>NW_016172327.1:0-4621 GCF_001687245.7 Rhagoletis zephyria | reverse complement strand
TTTTTTTTTTTTTTTTTTGTACTTGCCACGATTATTAATACGCTTTTTTCATCTGCCTAAAAGCTTAGTCAAATCGAATTAACAATTCATTCATGGCCAATTATAACAATTTCAGATCTTTTGTAGTGGCACACAGAGCTGCACAGCACACAAAGAGAGTGACCAATGTGCTGTGTTTGACCCAGCACGAATTGGGCTTAGTTTGGCTGCTTCATATTCGCCGATGTCGGCTTGGACTAAATTGCATTACAATGGTTTTTCTTTATAGCTGTTAGTTATTATTAAAGGCTTAGTGTTTTTGTTTTTTTTTTTTTGCTGAATATGTGTGTGAAAAAGTACGAAAAGAAGTGAATGTGCAATGTCTATACACGTCCGCAGCTAGCAGCAAGCCGCCAGAGCCAGCCAAGGCGTAAAAGGTTACACGTAGCACTTGTAATTGTTATTGTTTTTGTTTTTGTTGTGGTTATTAGTTTTTATTTTGGTGCAACTTGCAATCGCTTGCAACAATGTCGAAATTTTGCGATGCAAAATGTTGCTCCACTTTTAAAATTTGTTTATGCTGTGCTCAATCGATTGCCGACACCATGCGGAAGTGGCTTATCCGTGGAGCAGGAAGTCAAATTGCAAAATTTTTTTCTTTACAGAGTTGATAAAGGTTATGCTAAGATTTCAGCACTTTTGCTGAGATTTTCGGAAGCCATTTACATAACTTTATGGTCGTTTTGTGTTCAGATACCTTCTAAGGTCTCTACGTAGAACGAGTTGGTACTCTACATTCAAAAGACTTAAGTAGCGATCTTCATTTGCGCCTATCTCACTTTTTAAGTGTTCGCATTTCATTTCTTAATTATCTAAACATTTAACATACATACATAATAGAAGTGGTAATTATTTTTGTTCTTTTGCGAAATGGGTATAGAATTTTTAAAGTTCATTGCCTTTCGATGCGGGTGCGATGACTTGCCTTTTTAGCTCAGCAGTAGCTGTTCTTTTGAATTTAAATGAGTTGCTTAGTTTGGCAGGAAAAAGTAATTAAAACGGTATTAAAAGCACTTAAAAAGCATATCATAAATGGTAATACAAAATTAGTGCGCAAATTTGCAGACATCTTAAGAAGGTGTATAAATCAGTAACAACGAGCAGAGGTCGTAAAAAATATCAGGCTTACATTAGTCGAATGCGAATTCGTCACTTCTTTATTTGTTAGGCGACTGAAATCTTAAGGTAATACTATTTTTGGACATATTAAAGATTGAGGTATTAGAGCTGGCCGTAAGTATATATATGCTAATACGCTAACATTAATTTTTTTCCGCCTTCATTTGGCAATTCTACCAAACCGATTTCAAAACCAAGAACACCATTAGAACGGCAATTTTCTTTAGTTGAGGAAAGTTGTTATGGTTTCAAACTTAAGTTTAAAATTACGGTTCGGTCGCTCAAAAATTTCCGTATTTGTGGTTTGGTTCTTTTCGTAACCTAATACTTCGCATTTGGAATTAAACTTTGAAATAAAGATAAATATGCAGATGAAGAAATAATTGATAACGATGAAGACAAAAAAGAGTAAGCAAAAGTGAAGAAAGAGACGAAAATGGAGACAATGAAAAATACATAAGAATTGGGGTAACTGAAAGAGTACGAAAATTTGTTGAAATTTTTCAAAAAGAGCCGAAATAAATTCAGTCATAAATGTTACCGAAGTTTATCGAATCATCGAAGTTTATAGTTATCGAAATTTATCGAGTTATCCATGCTGATTGAGTTATCGCATAGTATCGAGTTATTGAAATTGATCAATGTTTATTGATTTGTCGAAAATTATAGACACAGAAACTTTGTTGTCGAAATTTATGGATAGTTATTGAGCCCAAACAAATTCATGGGATTATGGAAATTTGTAAAGTTAAAAAAATTTATCAAGTTATCGATATTTCTTTAATTATCATTATTTATAGACTCAACTAAATTTATGAAGTTTTCGAAATGCATCGAATATTTTTAACTTACAGAGATATCGATAATTATTAATCTATCGAAATTGGTCGATGTATCAAATGGAAGTTAATGGAATTTTAAAAATATATCGATTTATCGATATCAGGGTTATAGAGGTTTATCGAGTTATCTCTGCTTATCGAATTTTATCGTGTTAACAGAGTGTAACGAGTTATTGAAATTTGTATTAATTAACAATTTTTGAATGTTATTCAAACTATTTGTATGTACAATACATATGTAACTGATGTTTTATGTTACTACGGTTTTACGGTTATAAACTCTAATTTATCTATTGCTATTCATTAATAAACTGTCAACTGACTGAGAACAAACATTTAATTTTCAGCTATATAAATTTGTATCATTAAAACTTCCACTTGTGTATGTATGTCAAAAACAACGCCCATACAAACTAAAGCGGTCACTTAATAGCAGAAGCAAATATTTACTACTTCGTTTTCAATATTTTTATTTTTGTTACTTTTAAATATTCCCAAAAATGTTGCCTCTCTTTTATTACCAAACTGCATGAATATTAAAATTTTAATACTCAAAAAAAACACCGGACTTGTTTAAAGAATTTATATTTCACTGTGGGCCGAAAAAAATAGTGCCACAAGCATAAAAAGTAATTAACTGGAGCGTTATTTAACGGCGACATGCATTTAAAGCAATCGAAAGTTATCTAACTTCCATTAGCTTTTATTGTTTATAAGCACTTAGACAGTTTACAAAGTATTACATTATTAATGAATTGAGTAGGTGCATAAACTATTAACTGTACAATGGCATTTATGTAGTGGTTATGTGTATGTAGTAACATGTAGCATGTGACATATCTAAGTTCTTTTATAAAGCTCTACCTGTTGTTAACAGTTTTTGGTTTTTTGTTTTTTACCTTTGGCATTTGATTAATTGAAATTTTAGGTATGCCGAAAAAAGAACAATAGCGCATTATTATATACGCATAGTAAACAAATGTTCATAAATGTCAAATATCACAAAAGTAACCTGTTCATAATGTCACTCATAAATTCATAAAAAAAGTAACAATGATGTTATAAAAAAAAAAATCCCAAAATACTTGTTTGCCATGCAGGACACGAACGTGCAAGCTAAGGTACTTAAGTTAGAGACAAAAACAAGATAGACCACTAAAAAATTATGCCGTGAATACACTTGGAATTTCTTCCTCATTTTTCTTTCATTCTCTATCTTTTTTATTCATAAATAATTTTGAGGTTTGTTGCGCTGCAGCAACGCGTTCCATCACTGGCTTGCAATCGACCAAACTTCTATCACGTGCGTTCGAATCACTATTACCACGACTACAGTAATTTCTACTTGCAATATATATGTATGTACATACAAGCATACATAGCTACGATATATTCAGTTCTAATAATGAAAAAAACTGCAGCCACGCTAATTTCTTTTAGGAAAAAGCTCGTGATAAAAAATGGAGAACAACCGAGCTGACTCACTAAATTTTTTTCAGAAGAAGAAATGCTTAAGTAAAATGACTTCGATAAGTTCATCGATTAAAGATATATATATATATTTTTTTCGTCGATAACGAAAACAATGAACATATCGATCAATATTTAAGTAGCAATAAACTCACTGATGAATATATCGATTTTGATCGATTTGGTTATCACTGTTTTGTTCCCATGTTTTTTGCTGAAAACATATTTATCGGTATTTTTGTCGATGTCTTTAACCATTTTTATTTAACAGTATTAGCAGTAATGGAAGAATTATCGATATTTNGTCTATAGTCTCGATATTGTTTTAAAATCCAAATTATCGATATTTTTTCAATATGTTTATCGATTTTGTGAGTAGTCGTACATAACACGTATAGTTAAAATAAATAGATGTCAATATTATATAGTTTTCTTATTAATGTTTGTCGATAACGGTACCAATGAATATATCAATAGCAAAAAACATACTGATCTATATATTTATAAAAATAGCGATACTTATCGATTTTGTTATTACTACCTTATCTCGATATTATTGTTGAAACACATTTATCGATATTTTTATACTCAAGGATTAGGTGTAATCGAAAAAATATCGATATTTATCGAAAACATATGTAGCCTGTATCATCTTTTCTATCGCTATATAGTCTCGATATTGTTTTAAAAACCTAATTATCGATATTTTGTCAATAGGTTTATCGATTTTGTAAGTAATCGTACATATTAACATACATCAATGGATGCTAATATCTTTCACGGACAAACAAAACATTGCTCAAATTCCATGACCCAATTTATATGGACATTACTTGCACATTCATAGCTACACACACACACACATATGGCTGCGGGTTCGTTGCTTAAGTCTTTTTTTGCCAAGCATCTCAGTCTAACTTGTTAGGAAATGAACGTTATTAAGATTTAATTGGGATTAGTAGATACACATTTTTATGATTAAAAAACTAATTAGAGAATTACCGTAAATATACAGTTTCCATACTAAATAATCTTGGGAGCAATCTCAGTTAACAAAAGGAACAACGACTGCTCCATGACTCACTCGAAAATGCTTGAGAAAATCTTACTACATAAAATATTCGAACTTTAAAGCAGCGCAATTTACACAA
>NW_016172326.1:0-13230 GCF_001687245.7 Rhagoletis zephyria | reverse complement strand
GTAATTTGAGATGTGCTACTCTTCGTTGGGAGCGACGATATGTATGTACCTTGTAGCTGGCTTGCTTGTTTTTTGCCTTTTGTCCTTCTTTCTGCCTGCTTGCGACTTTCTTTTCTGCACAATGCGCACGTGTTTTTAAATTTAATTTTCAATTTTTAATCTATTTCTGTGCTGCTAAAGTGGTTTTTGTAATTGAGTTTTTAATTGGAAATATTCGATTAAAGCAGTGCACTACAATATGTAATAGGAGGCGGCGCATTTGTAATGATATTACATACATACATATGTACATACATATATTTCTATGAGGTCGTGCGCAAATATTTTTGGTATTGGGGTTGGACAGTTAAACATTTGTATTTTTTTATTATAAANTTGTCCTTCTTTCTGCCTGCTTGCGACTTTCTTTTCTGCACAATGCGCACATGTTTTTAAATTTAATTTTCAATTTTTAATCTATTTCTGTGCTGCTAAAGTGCTTTTTGTAATTGAGTTTTTAATTGGAAATATTCGATTAAAGCAGTGCACTACAATGTGTAATAAGAGGCGGCGCATTTATTACATACATACATATGTACATACATACATATGTACATACATATATTTCTATGGGGTTGTGCGCAAATATTTGTATTGGGGTTGGACAGTTAAACATTTGTATTTTGTTTATTATAATATTTGTTGATATACTTGTAAATAAGGCAACCATAAAGTTTTAACGGTAAAATTTTTAAACGCTGCGGTATGTCTTTTTAAGCTGAAAAATACAGCTGGGAAAAATATTAGTACTAATCGATATTTATCGATAATTTGCGATATCTAATGGTATCGATATTTTATAAAGTTTACTCGTTCAAATTTCCTCTCATATATACATATTTACTAGTGTACGAAAATTAGGTTAAGAATATTTTTTCGATATTTATCGAAAAAATACCGGTACCAGCCCTAGTAAGAAAATAGTTTTTATTTTTTTTTTTTTAGTGAGAACCAAGTTGATTTGGCCTTATCGGGTTGGAGCTACTAAAGCAGCATACCGATATGTATAGAACATTCTGGTAAAGAAGAGCAATAGTAGAACGTGGCAAAGAGAAAAATTAGCATATATATTTGCATCCATGTTATGTTATTCTAAAGAAACTAAGCATTTATGTTAGAAGTCGAAAGAGTAACGGCACTGGCAACTTTCTAGCGATATTAACCTTTTCGATATTGTTATCGCTGTCGAAATATTTATAACTACTGTATGTACATATTGTTATCATGATTATCTGGAGTCAATAAATTCATATCTAGATATATACAACGGCAACGCACAAAACATGACAGCAAGTTATCGATATAACTATCTTCGTTCTAGTTGACCACGCTGTTATCGATAATTTAACCGTCCTCACTGTCGTTACCGTTTGATATGAGTTTGTATATATATACATACACATAATTATCGGTATCATAAATTTTACTGTTATTATTATTATCGTTTTCTCAACTGTTATTGCTAGCGTTACTATAATCGTTTTAGTTGTCGATATCGATAATATTTATACCCTTATTCTCGACTTAATGTTATGTTATCGATTTTGTAGTCCCTGCAAATATTGTTAACTCTGTCATCATAGTTATATTTATCGCTGCAATTATCGATATGTATTGTATCTTAGTAATCGTTAGCATTGTGGCTATTTAAAATATTATCGATGCAGATGTTTCCTTAAATTTTGTTATTTCTGTCATAGTTATCGTTTTCGTTATTATTTTTATAAATTTTTGTTTTTGTTAGCTTAGTAAAATTACATAAATATGGTAGGAAATTTTAAAAAAAATTTTTTTTGATGCAGTTTACTTCTATTTGACACGTAGAACATGGATCCACAGTCTCGCCCCTAAATTTCATTTGGCAACATTCCGCCATCAGTTTTTTTTGGGTTTTGCGATTTGCAAGCTTATTTTGCATTTTTCGGTAAAAAAATGGTTAAATAGAAATATGTAGGGAATTTAATTTCCCACATTTATTACTTAGAAGGGTTTTTAAAAATAGCATTTTTTATTGTACATTGCCACGGTTTTCGCCATTTTTTGACAATTTCTGTTGAAAATACATAGCATATTGAAATTCCAAAAATGTAGAGAATTTCGTTTTCCACAACTTTTGTATCTACAATTTTTACGTGCGACGCTTAGATCACGGCCGGGAACGCGATAAACATATCAATGTACAGGATGCGCAGTATAACTTATTTCCAAAGCACCGCTGAGGTAGAGTTTTTCGGTTCGTTTTTTTATCGTGGTTTCTGCAGTAAGCCTAATCTACGGCCCCCTTTTTTTTTTTTGTTAGTGAAAGCAGGTGAAGGTCTGAAAATGAGTTTTACGGCGCATCCCGTACATCGCTATGTCGTACAAAAAAAAAATGTAGATACAGAAGTTGTTGAGAAAGAAATTCTCTACAAATTTGGAATTTCCGAAACCGTGACAATGTAAATGTTTGCCAATTTTTTATAATAAAAATTCTGTTTTTAAAAAACCTTCTATATAACAAATGTGGGTAATTAAATTCTCTACATAGTTGTATTTAACAGTTTTATATGAAAAATGCAAAATGAGCTTGCAAATCGCAAGATGGCGGATTGTTGCCCAATCTATCTGCACTCAATTATCAAGGTGACTTCTATAAGTTCATAATATAGACTTACGAGGCAACAAATTCAGCTGCCATCAAAGGTTCTTTCATATTTTAGCGCTATAAGTGGTATGTAAGTATGTAGTATCCTTGCTCACATCTCTGCGGTGTCTAGGTACTTAGAGTCACATAAATTTCGTTTGAAACAATAAAAATATAAATTTATTAAATAAAAAAAAATAAAACCGCAGGCTGTCCTTACATAATCAAGTCAAGGATGAAAAACCCAACAATATATAAATTCTTGCTGTTTTCTGCTGTAAAAAAGTGAATGAATAAAGTGGCAAAAATATAGCAAAAGTATTAACATAAATCAGACGAGCTGTTGGTGACAACAAAACACTTCCAGCAGGCAGCTGACGAATGGAGAAAAGTAGCGTTACAAAACCAACAAGTACCAGCAAAGGTTTGGAGCGATTCGCGTGACTAAAACAGCTAATTTACAAAGTAAAAAACAAAAAACAAAAAATTAAACAAAAAACTGAGGCCCCAATGGGTTGGAAATATCAAATTATGCAAGGTGTGCGCGCGAATCGCAGAAATTTGAAACGTTGCAGGCAAACATGGAAAAACACGAACAGGCGCAGACATCCAAACAAGGACAATTGTGGAAGTGTAGCAGTAAAAGGCGAAGGGATTATATTACTAGTGCCAACAACAAATCAAGCGATATGCGAGTGAAGTCGTAAATTGAAGTTGACAGCCGCGCAAGGTGGTACATAATAACAAATGCAAATGCTGCTGGGCGAGAGGCGGGCGTTTGTTGTGTGTAGCCGTATGTACATGCATATGCACCTACAAATGTATTGCGGCGATAAGCGACTACAAAGTGGCAACTTAAANTTTGTCTAGGTTACCTATTCCACTAAATTAGTACGTAAGTATGAGTGTTGGTGGTGTAAGTATAAGTTGACACGTAAATATAAAGCAAACGCGAATGATATGCGCCTTAATGTATGCAAATCTCGTAAAGAAACTTGATGAAAGTAAGTAGCAATGTTGGCAATGTTTAAAGGCTCGCGTTTGTGTTAAGACGCTTGCGAGGTGTGCAAAAGTTGCGGAGTGCGGCGTGCAGTAAACGGAAGAGTGTTGTATTATTAGGAGTAGGAAAGGAATGTGGGAACTTATTTCGATAAAAAATTTGTTGAAAACTAGTTATTAACATAATTAAAGCATTTGAAAATTCATGAAATTTTTTTCAAACAAATTTTTGAAAAAAAAAATTTTTGTACCAAAAATGTATGCCATTAAAAGAATGCCATGTGGAAACGGACGTAATGACTATTTTTAAGGACATAATTGCAGGGATATTTTTTAATGTCCAACATTGTCATTTAATGCCTAGTGGAAATTCAGCATAAAATGGCAAAAATGACAAGCAAAAGAGAGATAGGGATAGGGAGAGACAGAGAGAGAGAGATAGAGAGATAGAGAGAGCGGGAGATAGAGGGAGAGAGAGAGAGATAGAGAGAGGGAGATGGAGAGAGGGAGAAGGAGAGAAAAACAGAGAGTAAACGCCGTAGCGGCAAACAACAGGGCAGCCATGCTTGCCAGCAAGGCTGAAACAACAACGCCAATAGCTTCTTAGCTCTGCTTTGAAATAGCACTACACACCATCAGAGACGAGCTTAGAAGAGAAGAAAAAACAAGCAGATTATAGCACTGAAAGCAAGCCTCTGGCCAGCGCTAGGCAAATAAGTTATTGCTACAAGCAATTAGGAACCGTTCAGATGTCTAACTGGTCATTGCAGGTTAAGAATTCACCTAGACAATTCCTTGATCTGCCCTAACGTTTTATGCCGCTTCTGTAACAATGCAGCAGATATTTCTGAGCGCCTGCTGCTCGAATGCGATACAGCCACAAATACTTCGGGTCCTTAAGTTCGGAGTAAAAGGATATACACTCGACGTCAACACAAAACCCTAGTAGATTTTCTAAGGAAGTTCGGATAGAGGAGTAAGGATACCCAATAGATCTTTTGGTGGCAGTTCATACCTCACGAAATATCTATCTATTTATCTATATTCCTTTTTTACAAAATATCACAAGAAATGTTTTCACAAAGAAACATTGTAGTTCCGAAATATTCCTGCAGGGATACCACCATTAAGGTAAACGTTTTTAGTGTACCAAGCCACCAAGTGGTTGCATGTTACACCGCTATCTGCCTCAGAGTTGACACGAAAGTAAAAGAAGCTAAGAAAAAGCTAAACAAAAAAATGAAGTGTGGCTTATTAAATAAGAAACTTTCAAGAGTAAGGAGCTGCCGAAAGAAAATGTTACCAAAAGTGAGAACTGCGCTAAGTCACGTACATAGAAATAGCGAAATTGTGGGTGGTATACGTATGCATATAGCATACTATTGGAATTAAGGGTAAAAAAAGGGACGTCAAATGAAAACTCGGGCAAGAAGGGATGCACGCGGATGAAACCCAGTTCAAAAATGTTTTTTTTTTATCATTTTTTCATATACGGAAATATAAGCACTGGCGTAAAGTTTTTACATTTTTCGCCTAATTCTAGGCAATGTGACTCGTTAACATCCTACATACATAAATATACGAAAATGCAGTCATCAAACCAACTTACAATTAAAACACACATACAACTCGAATTTTTTGAAATTTTTGGTAACATTTTTCTTTACAATACTTTCGGGAATACATATGTACATACTTCCGTAAGTATCTAACCGGCGTTTTATAAGGTTTAAAAAGGCTAAGAAAAAAAAAAACAACGAAAAGTTTTGCCAAATCGCCGCCTGCAGGCACATTTTCATTGTTGTCACCTTGCTTTTGCTTTTGTGTGTATTTTTTGGCTTACAGTTAAATTTTTTTGTTTCGCTTCTTTTTCATAGCTTGCAAATTCACACTTTTTCCAAATGTCCTCAGGTTGGCGTGAATCACAGCCGGTGCGCGGAAAGCGTTGAAAACTTTTAAATGCATTTTGTCACTTTTCACACAATCATGGCCAAATGTAGGCGATGGAAGGGCGTTGCGGGCGCTCCACTGCAGCTACAACGTAGGAAAAAATGCCAGTAGGCTGCAGTTTTTTGTGTGAAAACGCGTAGTTTTTTCTTTCTTTTTGACGACATGTACAGCACTTTTATTGCCACTATTTGCCGACAGTAGTTGTTGGCAACACACAAAAGTTGTCAACAGCAACAAATGTTGGCGCCAAAATGTGTTAACACGCTGCTGTGTTGTCGCGCTACCGCTGTTGCACTTTTGTTTGGTTTTTTTTTTTTGCTTATTTGCACTGTAATTTTGTTTCTGTCTGCTGGGTTTCTGCATTTTGTGCTGTAAAAAATTGCCTGAAGTGGCGCTTTATGTTCAAAAGTGTTAGTTATGCAGGAGAAAAAATATTTGAATACACAAAAAAAAAATTATGCAAAACTACTACAAAAGCACTGCCGCTAAAACATATACATTACCCAAAGTGTAAAAATTTATTTTTTTTACAAATATTTTACTTTTTAACGCCAAAGTAAATTTAGAATTTAAATGCATTCTAAAAAAATTAAATAACATAAAAGTGTATGCATTTGCAATAAGATAATGTTAAGATTTTTTTTTTAATGACCAGCTGTGAAGTTCCCGAAATCGTCACGGTAAATCGTATCGCTAAAACTCGAAATGAATAACGTATAGCCCAAAAAATATACAACGCCTCCAGCGAAGAATAACATATAAATAGTGCTTACGATTTTACTTTGAACTCGTTAGGTTTTTGCGTTGCATATTTTTAGGCCCATATGCATGTCATTCATTTAGAGAGTTTTAGCTTTAGCTACAGCTTTACAAAATAAAATAAATAATTGTTGTTTTATTTGAAAATTTAAAATTTAAAAAATCAAACCAGCAAAAAAAAATTCGCCTGAGCCTAAAGTAATTTTATTCGTTCATTGAACTAGTGCATTGAAAAAAAATTATCGACGTAGTTTGAAATATAAAATTAAATATTTTTTGAGCCCTGCTTCTATATCTAAATTGGGAAATATTTAGTCATTTGCCCATTGTTTTCGTGGTTGGCGGCGAGGGAGCTAAAACCTCACCCATTTTACTAAGCTCGGAAATTGGACAGTATTGTTTTTTCAATGGGGGTATTCACACCAAATTTGTTGGTTGGTCGTTGTTGGTTTGAATTTTCGACAGCTTAGAAGGAGCAACTCCAGTTATTTTCTTCACACGTAAATTCACCAGTTCACTTTTGAGTTCTTCAGCTTCGTCAGCTCCTTCTTGTACTTCATGCGCAACTCTGAACAACAAACTTTCACCGTTTTGACTGCCTTTCTCTTCAAAAAAGGACCTTTTGCATAATTGTGTTGCGAAAAAATTTTTCACTTTGTGAACGAGAATGAACTAATGGAGTAGTTATTTAATTGATCTGAACTACGTTGATCGATCACCAAAATTAACTAAAATCCCAACTCTACATAGTACATTCGGCAATAATTTTTATTTTTGTTTAATACTAGTTCTACTGGAGCTAATATATACTAGAACTTGGGAACAAAAAATATCGCAATATCATACTCTAAGATCCGACGTAAATGCGGAAGATATGACGAAAAATCTTAAAAGGCGACAAAGCAAAAGAAAAAAATTGTGTGAAATCGCCTAGCAAAAATCCTATGGACTCAGGGGTGTACGCCGAACTTTTTTCCGTCACGTTCTAATCTACATATGTATGTACCTTTCTCTGAGTGATCAGCTTTATTATGCTGCATTTTCATTTATGTATTTTTATTTACTTATTTACTTATTTTTATTTTGCTGTTCCAACTTTGCTGCTTTAAGGCGCCTTGCGCTCAAGAGGAAAATACAGTTTTGAAAAAAGAAAATTTCCTATTTCCTGTGAAAATAAAACCAGGCGTGTAGGCGTAACATGCGCTAGCAACAATAATAAAAGCAACAGCACCAACAATAGCCAAAGGCTTATCGTCACTCACAGTCAGAGTCGGCCAGAGGAAGTTGGCCTTTTGAACGCTAGCAATGGCAGCCGTGAATGTCGACGACTTTGACGGTATAATAAATCAGTTGGAAGTAGGTGAAATATTTGCATATGTATGCATGTACGTAAGTATATATTCGTTTGCATATGTGGTTGCGTGCACTGTGCTTATTTACTCCATTTACTTTTTTCTCCCACACTTTGGTGGTATTCCATTTGGCATTTAATATGACCCAATTGAATTTAACGGCATTAGCATACTAAAAGGCGTATTTTTCTTCATTAAACTGTGTGACGCCTGGGCTGCACAAGCCAAGGAGGGAAATAAATTATTAAGGTTTGGGGACTTAATGCGTACACTTTTGCGTGCGATTAGGTTTATGTGTATCCATAGTGCAGCAAAAAATAGTAGGTTTGAATAAAACTACAAGTAACTATAAAAGATTGAATCTTATTGTACTAATGCCCGAACCGAAATAAATGAAATAAATGAACTGTTGGTTGATTAAGGCAATCGGGAAATCACAAGGAATTGCTGAACCGATAACCTAAAAAATTTACTATGTTTGCTTTTTTTACGGTTCACTATTTTTATATAAAAGTTTAGCTCTTTATCTAACAACTGCCATATACTTAAGAGGCGTTTTTTTTTCAAGTCGAACAGATTTCGTTGAAAACAATGAAGCCGCACTCTCGATTTCATTCGAACTAACGGGTTCTTTATATAAAATAATTTGACACTTATCCCAGGATTTATTTTTTTCTATTTTTTCTTCGGAGATATGATTTGTCAAAATTTGGATTTTTTCCTCAACCATATACTTATCATATACTTATTCAATCGGCGTATCTCGGCTTCTACTCATTGCAGAGATTTCATCTTAACACCATTTGTAAGCTAAAGAAACAAGCTCTATACATTCTAGTACGTATTTAAATTTTTACAGATTAATTTTATTTTTGTCTAATTTTAAAATACCACCATCGTATTCCTTGTTTAATTCTCTACAAAATCGATATGTTTAAAATATGAGATGAACATACGGACTTTTACTAAAATAAATATTCATTGGACAAACTTTATTTTTTTGTACGTACGATGTAATTTACTGGAGCATTATAGTTACAAAAGTAAGTTAACAATAACAATTCTGGTCAAAATAAGCTAGCAAATCGCATAAAACAAAAAAAAACAAAAACGTAAAATCCGAGATGGCGGAATGTTTCCATATGAAATTTAGGAACAAGATTGTACCAGATTAAGTGCCATTAAAATATACTAAAATAAATTTTGACCCCTTTGTGATGAGACTCTGGGGAAAACAATTTGTCATAATAATTTGTTTGAGTCAAAATGCACTAAAAATTCAGAAGTTTATTCATTTGCATATTCTTTAGTGCAGATTTTTTGTCTATATCGATAATTTTATTTTTTAATTTACCAACAATCATGTTATAGATATATACATAATACAAATTTAACTCTAAAAATCGTTATTGATATACATACATAGATAAGACACGTTCACATTGTTTCAGATTTCATCATCACTCTTGTTATCGATATAGGCGAAGCTAATGACAGCGTCATGGTTAAATTTATCCGATTACTTCTTCTAAAAAATGCATTCGTTTTTTCTCAATTTCTTTGATGCAAAGGCATATTAATTTTTTCCATCGTCATCGTTACATTATCTTATTATCAGATATAGATATTTTTTTGCATACCTTGTTTTCAGTAGCGATATTTACAGTTGTTTACGCCATCTTTTACTTACGGGTTATCGATTTTTACAAAAATATTGATACCATTAAAGTTGGGATTATCGTTATTCTCAAAATTAAAGTCTCAATTGTACTTTAAATGTATTTTGTATCTTTTAAATTTTTCTAATAATAATCACCGATATCGATAATTTTATGTAATCGATTTTTGTATTATAATGGATGCGTTTCACGACTCTTGCTATCGATATGTGTATGTAAGATTTTTCCGTCAACTTTAAAAATGGATTCGTTTTTCTAAATTTCTTTGATACAGATGCACATTATTTTTTTTCTATCTTTAACTTCATCGATATTCTTTTGTATACCCTGTTTCCAGTATCGGTATTTTCTGTTAAACTATGTTCACACTACAGTCTAAATTACTTAATTTAGTTCATAAATGAAAGGGTTCTTTATTTTGTTGGTTTCTATTGGCATTTAAGGAGCACGTGTACGTCCCTATGTGATGTTTGACCTTGACTTCGCAAGAGCTGACTGTTGCAGACTTTTAGGCTCTTTTGTTATAAATTGCCTAAGCAGTTTTCCTAAGTTAAAATTTCACATGGAAGCTTTTTTCGATCAATTATCTTATTTCTGCTGGATTTGCTGACAGATTTTTCAACCCAAAATTCTTGCATAATTTGTCGATCAATGAAGAAAGAGCTCTTAATATTAAGAAAATAAGGTTGAGCTTTTAGACCGATGAATAAGAGTTGACAGTGCTGTCGAATATTTTTAAGGCAATTTTATGAAACAGCAAAAATTTTAAGGAAAACATTCGAGTGTAAAAGGCTGTCTGCAGCTGTAAAGAAAAACGAAAAGTTTTTATAAAATGACGCTTAAGAAATGGAAAAGAATTTTTCTTCGATCAAACTTTCTTAAATTAGTATTTAGCTGCCAAGAAAATGCTCGTGTATTTATTTCTTCGAGAGAATTCTAGGCAAACCAAACAAAAAACAGAATTAATGAATTTTTCTTGAGAAGTGCAGACAGCTTTTTAACTTCATTTGAATATCGGTGTAAATAAGCTACAAAAGTATCCAATACATCCAATTCGGCTTTCTTCGTATTTTTTCGTCGCTTCCAGCGTAGATCCAATAATACTATTATCAAACGAAAGGAATTACATTTTTTTCGAAGAAATTTTATTCTACTTGCGTACATTTTTAAATCTTGATATTTATTTTCAGTATTATTTTTTAACTTTCTGTAAACGTATGCATTGATTTTGTGAAAGCATGTAACTTTAAGATTAGCTTTTTATATTTATTATTTTTTATCTGGATACCTTCCACTAAACTGCCTCTTTTATTTTCTGCCACTTAATTCACCATGCTAACTACCAATCAGAAGTGGTGCTTAGCAGCAATAAATTTTAAAACCAATTAAATTCCAATTAATTCGATTAATTTACAAAAAAAAAATAATCTACAGATAAGGCACGCAACAAACGACAACTGTGACATGAGGATTAAACATTTAAAAAAACGTTTGACAGTAATTTTCGATAGCGGAAATGATAGGAATAAGGCAAATGAAAGTTGATAGCAAGAGCTTTAAGTATTGTAAATGCTGATGAATTGCTAGTTTAAAACTGAAGTGAATTATAGGAAGCAAAAAAAAAATGAAACAAAAGTGAAAGAATGGCAAAAATTTTATATCACCAAAGCATGCTTTTAGGCGTGCGCCATAGCAATTTATTGCAGGACAACACGCAGCATGTGCTGATGGTCAAGTTAGATTTGAATGCAAACCAGAGGTAAAAAAATTTAACGATCAAATATGGTGAAAAGTATATGTATGTATGTGTATGTATGTATTTACAAATGGAAAATACAATAAAACCAAAAATAGACACAAATGAAGGTATAAAAACGTAAAACTGCTGCAACATTGCTGTAGTCAACGACAGCGCACAATCAAGGCATAAAAATAAATAGCAAATAATATAAAATACAAATTAAATGACATGAAATGTAAAACACAAAGTGCTTCACGAAATTTTAGCGCCACAAAGGTGTTTATTTATTTGTACGTATATATGTATGTACATTAGAGTGCATCACCAAAAAAATAAAGTTGCTGTTTTTCCAACGAGATTATAAAACTTATTATATTTTAAGACTTTGGTCGAAATTTTTCGGAAAAATATTAAAATTGACATGAGCTAGATTGCTTTAAAAAAACCTCTAAAAATCTCATTATTTTGATTCCCTTGATAAACATTTAAAAAAACTTTATGCAGACCTTTTAAGCTTAAAATCACTTCTATCAATTGAGGTGATTTTTTAGAAAACAAATATTTTAAAAACGTATTTCATTTATAAACAAACTTGATTTTTGCAATAATTTTTAAATAGGACCAGCTCACGTAAATCTTAGACGGGGTATTTAAGAAAAATTTATCCGAAATATTTTGGCGAAGGTCTTAGGAGTGTGCGCACCCTAATATTTATATACATACATATGTACGTACATTCTCATGCCACATAGTACATATCACGCTTTCTGTGTGCCTTTAGCGTAGTGTAGTGGTCACCACAACAACACGCACAGCAACAATGTTGTATTTTTTTGCGAACGCTACAACGGACGATGTCCAATGAAATACGACATAGGAAATGGTATTTTCATGTTGCGGTGTCGCACGAACTCCAGTCCAGAAATAAATATGCAAGTTCAAAAAATATATAGAAATAAAAGCAAACGAGTAACCAAACGAACAAGAGAGTTTCGTTTTTTTTTGTTAAAAAAAGAGAAAGGGGCAGAAAATATTCACGCATACTTTTAAGCACACTGCTAGTGAGAAATACGTTAATAAAATGCAGCTAACCATCTAAGGAGTGCGCAACTAGTTGCACACTAATCCAAAGAGAGTTATTAAAAAAAAAGGAGAACACTGTCAGCAAAATTTTTTTGTTTTTTTTTAAATCAAAGGGATTTTTAGCGTCTTTCGCTTTAGCTTTCTATTATACTAAAATTGAATAGGCTACAAATTTTCATTTTTTTTTAGTTTAGATGAAAATTAGCCGAATTATCCCCATTTTTGTATAAAGTTTGGAATTCAGACTTACATGTTTTTTTGTTAGATATCAAGCTATACCATCATAAAATAATAATAAACAAAAAAATAAAAAAAACATGTTAAAATACCGCGTCCGTATTTATTTTAGCGCAGCTGCACAGTGAATCGAAATTGGCATTTAGTGTTCACAATTCACTGTAGCCTTAATTTTTCACTAAACTTGATAAATTTTTCTTTTAAATTAAAGCTAATAAAATTTGCAAGAGACTAGTTGAACCCGATTTTTGAATTTTTGCTTGTTTGTATTAAATTGTTTAGTGCAAATTGTAGAAATAGTAGCAATTTTCAAGAAAATCGATTCTCCTGTTCCAGCTATTTAATTTATATAAAAACATATCACCAAAATTATTTTTTTTTTGTTTTCTTAAAAAAAAAATGGGTATGCAGTTTCATAGATCATTAAATTTTAGTATAATAAAATGCAAGTTGAAAGTGACTAGGAGTTCGCGTTTACGTTTAATAATTAACTACCGATTTTATTTCCCATTTAGCACGCAGATGTGCTCGAAAGTTAGCGAACAAATTATTAAAAATTAGCACGACCCCCAGGGCACTTGCAATTTGCAGTTTATTATACTAAAATTTAATGATGTATAAAACTGCATACCCACCATTTTTCTACAGTCCATTTTTTTGGTGAAACATTTTTTATACCATTTCAAATTTTTCTTGTGAAATTAATTTTAATTTTCGGCGAACTTTATAATTAATTTCAACAACTTTTTACTATGTAACATTTATTAA